>NW_009610370.1:19084-72809 GCF_000690535.1 Cariama cristata
TGCTTTGTAAGTGGCTGTTCCTCTCACTGTTACCGTGATTCTTGATTCATTCCATTTTTTGACATTCTTGTACATATGTATTCATTGGCTACATGGGGGCTTGAAAGAACAGCACATTAAACTGTTTGCTCAAGTGGTCTGTTACAACGTTTTCTGATAATAAGAGAGCATGAAATCATCCAGCTATCTGCTGGAAAATGTACTAATTATTTTCTGAGTGGGTAAAAGGTCACAGCCGACAGGGCAAACGAAAGACAAGCAAGCTCCACATAACTGTGCATTGGAATTATGCCTAGGGAGGGAAAATAATATTTATAAATACAGTCCATAAAAATAATTGTAAAGCTTTCCTAAAGGCTTTTCCATGTTGTCAAACAGGAAATTTAAGAATTATTTTGTGTCAAGACCAGAAAGACCTGCTCATAGAAGCAGAGTTTTGGTACTAGCAAAGAACAGGAACATTTTATTTTCAAATTTGTAAAGCAAACTTTGATCATCATGCAGGAAATAGACCAGACTTAAGAAATCCTATGGCAGAACAAAACTAAGAGAGAAGGGGAAATAACTCACCAATTTTTTAATTACTATTATTCCAAGACTTTTAAGAGAGTTTGAATCCCAAATGTGCATTCTAAGAAAGGAAAACATTTTCTTTCATTGAACAACCCTGGGGGGGCTGTGGGCTTTTTCTATCCCCCCCACCCCACCCCTTGCTGAGAGCCTTTTTTTTAATTTTTCTTGCAAGTACGTGTAAAAATACAAAGTCATTTGCAAGAAGTTCACTTAATTCCTCACTCTCAGCTCACATTTGTTACAGATTTTGTTTGGCTTCCAGTTTGCCAGAAGGGAAGGGAAGAGTGTGCTCCAGCCAGGAATGCTGCTGTCCACTGAAAAATGTGTTTGGATGGAGGAGCTCTTTTTCATGGCTGGATTGTGGATTTTGCAGCAGAGGGGGCAGGAAGCAGTTGCCATAACTACTATACCATTAAAAAAAAAAAAAGTCTCTAAGTAAAGAGATATTTTTGAAATTATGCTTTTATTAACAATCCTGGTAGAATCAATCGGTTCAATATGATGGGTACAGGATACTGGATGTGGTCTGTCGAGTGTATGCTAAGGATATGCTTTTAGGGCTATATTGAGGCATTGGCTTGTAAGGTACGTAGGGGAGGAAAAATATGTAGACAGCCAGAGAACCGAACATAATCTGCCTTGCGTGGGATTTCAGGGCTTGGCTAGAATCACACTATGGTGTTAAATAGCAGACTAAAAAAATAATAATATATGTTTTTCCAAAACTGTAAGTACAGGATTTACAAATTCACTGAAGTGATTTAGAAACATGAGCTGCATTTTAAGTCAACACTAAGGACTCTGCCTTAAGTGTAGACACAATTTAATATTTATCTATATTCAAGTGACAGATACTACTCAGATATAGTTGGTTAACACTAAATATGACTGGAGTAGACCCAGGGATGGTTTACACTGGGTCAAACTCAGCCGAAGGTTTTTCATCCTCAACATTACACCACACATTATTATCACTGGCAAATTGCTTTGGCACTTCTTTTGTATGCTGTTGGAATCAGAAAACATTTCACACTGCTAAAATAACCTCTGCCTATTGCTATATAGACACCAACGTCATTTTTGTGGTCCTCTAGCTACTTTCCTGCAGTGCTTTGAGACATGTCCCAAATGACCAAGCTATTTATTTACTCGCGGGACCTTTACTGAACTAGTCAGGTGAATTGGACTCATGCCCCTGCTTAAACACTGGCTCCCAGGCAGGCTTTCTCCCTTCATTCTCATGAATTTCTGGGATCAGCACCTACGAGACTGTCCCTCAATGAGCCTTTGCGACCCATGGTCATGGTGCACCTTCAGCCGGGACCCTTGCTCTGGTCCCACGGGGAGGAGAAGCGCTCTCACGTCCCCGTTTCATTCAGCCAGTGCCTTTCTCTTGTGTAACAACACCAAGAACCCTTGGGGCATTTGTTAATCAAGCTTAAGTCTAAAGCCCTTGTCCGTGAGGTGCCCATCTTCCTGAGCACATGTATGAAAGAAACTTTCTAGTCTACCTACCAACGCTTTGCTTTAAAAGCAGGTGTTTTAGGAGGAGGTACATTGGGAATGACCGATCCACTCCCACCGTGCTGTGAGTTGTAATGCGTATTATGGCTACCGTTGCTTCCATGCAAGAGTAGGAACCTCCTGGCGTATCTGATTGAATGAATCAACTAAGACTTTATTTTGAGCTTTAAAAAGGCTTAAAATGATAAACCCATCTGGGCTGCAATCTTCAGGTTTTTTAGTAACAATATCTACATTCCCATAAACAATTGGGCTGTTAAGTCTTCAGCTACTACTTCTAATGGGAATCCATATTTATCCTTACAGAATCGAAAATTTTTGTTCCTTACCTTTATCTGAGAAGTTTAATCTTGTATGAAATTATCCTTAACTACCCGAGTTCCCTTCTTAGTCACTTCTTGTCCCTCGCTGTATCTAACTGAAAAATAAACCGTTTTTTCCTCTCTCGCTACTCCATTCTCTTATTTTAGCTGTTCTGCTTTGTATTTTAAAGTTTACTCCAATATATGGATTTCTATGAGAGCTAAATTAACTGTCTGAGTTTTCCACAGTTTTTGGATGCTGCCTGTCTATGGCTCACATCCAGAGTCAAGACAGAAGAGATGCTGTTCATAGATACATGGAGTCACCATCCCTGGAGGTGTTCAAAAAACGTTTAGATGTGGCACTTCAAGACATGGTTTAGCGGACATGATGGCATCAGGTATACGGTTGGACTTGATGATCTTTGAGGTCTCTTCCAACCATAATGATTCTATGAGTCTATGATTCTATACGGTTCCTTCTTGGAGATTTTTCCCCTCTTTTTTCTTTTGTAGTTGTAAATGAGAAGTAACTACGTCTCCTAATTTTTTTGCCAATGTCTTCCCCCCTAATCTACTGGGTCTTTAACATCCTTTTTTACATATTTCTAGAAACCCAACTATCTCTGGAAACAAACCAGGTGATGATTTAAGTGGGCATTATAAATGGAGCCAAAGGAACTCGCTCCTGGGGTAGAACGTGGAGACTCTGGGGAAGAGGAGCCGGAGCCCGCAGCCATCCTGGAAGGGCCTTCAGCAGGCTGAGGCAGGCAGAGACCTTTTGGAGGCAAAGTTGTTCCACAGTAACCTCACAACTTGTCTTAGGTTCTGGCTCTGTCTCTGCCTTGCCTGAAGACACTATTTTGGGGGAGGAAAAAAAAAAAAAAGCCCAAAATTTCACAACTAACACATCCCAAAATAATAATTATTCTGATGGAGAGAGAAACAACACATCCTTTTGTTCTTCCTCCTCTCCTCCAGAGGAAGGGTTTTTCATATACAATACTTTAGTTCACCGTTTCGTTTTAATGGGATGAAGGGCCAACGTTTTGATGCTGATTGCCTGCATGCACGAAGAGGCTGAAGTTTTCACAGAGAGGTTCTGCAACTTCCCTTCTCCCTTTGAAGCGAAGCTGAAGAGCATTACAGCGTGCCCGTACGGCCAAGAGTCTGACTGTGTATTTTGGCGTTTGGATGCCAGACTGGTTGGTAATTTCCCCTTAAATCCCTTCATAGCTCAAATTCCTGTCGAAAGAACCTATGTCTCCGTAGCCTCTGGTTTACCATATGGAGCCTGTCTCCGCTATCTGCAGCCGCTCTGCCATTCGGTTTGCCCCTCAGAAGCAATGCCATTTCACGTGCTTTTATTCGGTTGGGTGCAGCATATATTTAAAATGAAATATTGGCCGAAACCCCTCTGGATAGCTGTCAGATCTTAGCATGCCACATAAATATCAGTGTGAAAACATTCCTCCCAGCCCACACAGAATGCATCTAACACTGTTTTTTCTGGACAAAACCAGCCCTAGTACAGCGAGACCTTCAGCAAAGCACCACTTCCAGTGGGCAGGGCCCGGTCTTAAACTGACCACTTTAAAGTGCTCTGAACGTTTCCAGTATAATTTTCGTTACCCTTTAGTTACAGACCACCTTTACTAGGTAACTAAGCGTGTTTGCCAACCCGTTGGGTAGCTGCCATCTCAGCAATTGCCTCGGTAGCCTGCTGCCAGCTTTCAACTATTTCAAGATGTGAGTTACCTGATGCTCTCAGGCACTCCGGGACCGTGGCGATGTTCCCTGCGCCGGTGCCTTCCTGCTTACCAAGCAGATGTTTCTCTGTGGTACCTTCACGGCTTTACGGCTCCATGGGTTTGGTTTCCAACGGGCCTCTCTGCTGGGTTGCCAGTCGAGTGCAATTTGCACATTTTTTTGCAAGGATGTGCACTTTATGCGCCCGAACACATGCACACAGCCCTTCTGCGGTTACCGGCACGGCTAGAGCAGAATTTACATCTGCAAACCTCACCGGGGCGTATGGCCTTCAGTCTTTACAGCAGATAAGCAAAATTATCAACGGGCACGAGAACACCCAGCTCCCATCAGCCCGGGCACAGCACCTGCTACCGCAGCAACCTACACCTTAAAAGGAGTGAATGCCTTGGTGCCTCCGGAGCAAAAAATGTAAAATCTCTTTTGATGGTGCTATAAAAAGAATTAATTTCTGATGCACAGCGGTGGGAAGCACTGAGATGAGCTGGAGATGGGCATGTCCTTGCACATACACAGGATCTGAAAGTTCAGCCGGGTTCACCCCTTGAGGCAGTCCGAGAGCCGATGCCAGCGACTTACCGGGAAGCCTTGCTGCTAAGGCAGGTCTGTGTAGCAGAGCTCAGGCTTATGCAGTCAGAGACGTGCGGGAGGGTTGGGCTTTAAGTCTACAGATTCGGGTCCTTTAGGTAAAGTCTGACAGAGAGGAATAGA
Organism: Cariama cristata; assembly: GCF_000690535.1. Lineage (NCBI taxonomy): Eukaryota > Metazoa > Chordata > Aves > Cariamiformes > Cariamidae > Cariama > Cariama cristata. The sequence goes on from NW_009610370.1 coordinate 23,965, forward strand.
TGGAAGAAATAAAATAAAGACACACCAGTGAACCAAATTACAGGTAGGTGGAAATACGGGCTTATGAGCTTCCAGGGGCAAAACGCATTAAGGCTAATAAAGATTACAGAATGCAACACTTCCTACCCCTTACGCCTCCCGAGACCCCTCTCTCTCCCCCATACCTAAATCACATGTGTCCTCCAGGATTTCATCCGACTATCTTGTCTGTTTGTTTAGCAACACTTGGAGCAGTGAGATGATGGTGGCCATGGCCACTATGGCTGTCTTGATGAGCTCATCCTGAGGTTCCACACGGTGGCTACAACAAAGCTTTCTTGAGCAGCTGCTTAAGAAAACGTCTGTACGCTTTCACTTAGTCATACTTTTCCCAGGATAATCAAGGGAAAGCAAAGAGGTTGCCGCCCTGGTCCTCCAAACATGGAAAATAATAATTTTTCCTTGCCTTTTGTTAAATTATTTTTCCCACGCATTTACTCTTCAACCCTATCCTTGGGTTAGCTTAGAATGCCATAAGTATGATAAATTTACTACTTTAAACTTTGCAGAGCACTGCATAAGGAGAGTGAGGAAATGGTGTAAGCAATGTGGAAAGACTTGAACATTTTCTAGTTTAATTATTGGATATATTTTGAGTTTCCAAAACTTATGAGTTTTTTTTAAAGGATCAGTTTGGCTAGAGGACTGAAATTGGATCAAATCCATCTCACGTCCCCACCTAAAAATGAGAGTTGGGTCTACAAGTTCAGACTCTTGGGAACAGAAGTCTCCCTCCTCGCATGTAATTACGTATAGTTTCTGAAGAGGTGAAATGTCACATTATGAAGAGATGGAAAATACATTAAGAGAGAATGAGTTCATCTCCCTGATACAGAACAGTCCCTGCACAGTAATGGGATTATGACAGCGTTGGACATTTGAGGAAGTCTATGCTCTGTGCCTGCTCCATTTGATTTGTATACAAATGGATTTCCATTCCCAGTAATGGCTTTCTCTGAGCTACTGCAAACTCTAAAATGGGAAATAAAAATGGAATTTTGGGAAGATAGGACCTGCCATGGTCACTCACTGAATTGCAGCTTGCTATGCAGACAAAAATACAGAGGAGGTAGTGGTGTATCTCTAAGGCAGTGACACTTGTGGAGTTCTCCAAGACAAAAAAATATCTAAAAGTAGAGGAGGAAGCTGCGGCATAGTTTGCATGTCTGCTCCTTCTACCTGCAGGTGGGCAGGAGAAGACAAGGAGCTGGTGGTGGTTTTCCTCTGCTCCAGGACCCTGGCTGAGGAAAGATGCAGGGAGGGATGAAAACCTGTTAGGTAATTTTTACTGAAGAGCGTAGCAGATGCCTTGTCTCCCTCAACCCTTTAGGCAGGGTAAATGGTAAAACTGCCTCCTAGCAGGGGGTTTTTACTGCACCCTTCACGGATGTTGACCACCGTATGCTTTCTGATGGGCCGCAACCACTCTTGTAACCACCTAATGTACACGAGTAAGCAAGATTTTCCGAAACATCTTTACCTGCATATAGACTACGTAGCAGTAATATTACAAATATGTGATATTATGCATATATATGACATATACTGTACCAAGCACTAGCAGGACAGCTCTCTCGCAATGTGGTTCAAGCAGATTCATATGTAGTGTAACAGATTATCAGACAAATTTTTCTGAAGACCTTCGGCCTCTCTATAGGTACTGGCAGCTCTGTAAAGCTTCACTACTGATGTCTGAACAACCTAGGAAGAAAAGCTATTCCTAGGCATATATAAATTGTTTCTGTAAACAAGAACCAATTATTTCATTTACAACTTGTAAAACAAAATAAAGCAAAAACTCCACATTAATAAAAGGCAAAATCCCAAATTCATAAAAATTCCAGCAATCAACAGATTAGACACACACATGGGGTAAGATTTAGACAGGATGAGTTTGCTTTCATTTTGGAAAGAAAGCATCATTTTGGGGAACAAGAAAAACTCCGACTTAGTGTTGTGGAATGAGAAAGGATAAGGAAGAAACCAGCATGAAGACTGAATTCCAATGCATAATACTACGAGGGAAGGAAATCTTGGTCATAATGTATCTTAAGAGCCCCACTTCAAGTGGGGTGTGTGTGCAACTCTGTCTAACCAGCCCAACCCCGAATTACTGCGCTTACCTTTCCTTTGACGCATACGCTGTGCCACCACTTCTGCACACGCCGTACACTGCCGTTACTCATTCTGGTGGGTTTTTTACTACTCTTAGATTGGTTTATATGGCTAATTATGAATCTCATTCTGAATATCTAATCCACTAATTCTGCAGGATGTTGCTTTTGGACAGATCCCATGGGTTTCATGGGGGCTTTGGGAAGGATCAGGAGATCACCGGTATATGCCTTGTTTCTGAACGGCAGCAAACAGGAACCTTCTCTAAGGCTCTGGAAGGGCACCCAACGCCGCGTTCTGCACCTTTCCCCTTATGTTTCGTGATTCACAAAACCACTTGGACAGAAACTCCACGCCACCACAACCAAAGTGCAGTGTTTTGATACAGAAAGAACATTTACGCCTTAACGGAGAGATCAGCTCAATCTCTTTATGCTCGTCTGTCTATAGTAGGGCACAAATGGCAACCAGTGGCCCACAAATACACCATATAGAACAAATATTTTGGACCTAGGATACAGTTTGTATTTATTACTTTTACTGAGATCACAGAATCAAATGTTTTAAGATTACAACTGGAAAATTATACATATGTAATAGTTCACAAAACAAAATATTGGCCTTCAATGTGTCATAGTACAGTGCAGACCTGGTACAATTCAGTTCAAATGAATGTCTATTTTGCGTAACATATTATTTGTGATGTAAACTGACTGACATAGTAGTGCTCTAAAAATGTTAACTCTCTTCGATTAGACACATACTAGAATGAAAAAAAGTTTTGTGACCCATCTTGGTTTTTCAAAGGGTACTGGTATTTCAGCCAAGTTACCTGTAATGCACAAAGTGACACGTCCCAGAATATGCCGATGCCGCTAAGAGTGTATAAAGAGGCACGTGAAATAAATTAAGCGAAACCAAACGGTGTGCTTTCCTGTTAAGTCTTCCCTACAATACCTCTCTTGTTTTATCTTATCTGATGTTAGGCAGATGACCTGGCAATAGAAATTAAATTGATTTATTGCTAAACAGGAGCATACACTGTCTCCAGCTTACTTGAATTCAGTGTATTCTTTCCCGTACCTGATGGGATTTTAACAATGCATATATGCTTGACTGTCAGTGAGAATATTTCATAGGATAAACTATCTGAAAATTTCACAGTTCATATGATAAATTGTGTAAACCAGTTCCTATAAATTAAAACACAAATTATGCTGTCACCTAAAGTGGTATAAGTCTAAAGCAGCTCCTGCAAAGCCAAATGATGTAATGAAGTTACTCTGAATTTACGTAGGTATAACTAAACCCCGTGTAACTATTTTGCCTTCTGAGTGGGAGTAATGTAGACCCACATACTCGTTTGTGTATATACGTACACGTATGTGTTTATACGTACACAAGTATACACATGCGCGCACAAAAACTATGCATTTGCATTTAGCCACAGTTACGTTCTACACGTGCCCACGTACGTGTTTCAACACGGACGATGCAAGGCTGATGTATGTGGAAATTATTTTAGGGTCCTCCCAGTGCCCGTGAGCCCCTGTAGACAATTTTCAGGGCAAATGCCATTGTGGGTTTGGTTTTTGACCCCCAACTCTGCGGCGTGCGGAGCAGCGGGACGGTATCGAGGTGTTTGGTGCGGTCTGTCCGGAGAGAAGTTCTTACACCACTCACCTGCCAGGCCAAGAATACGTCTGGGGTGTTACAAATTTTGTACGCTATCACTGAAAACTGGCACTTGTAATAAAGTCTGCTAAACCCCAAAGCTACATTTTGTGGTGCCAGCTGAGGACCTAATAATTTCTCTTATGTTAAGAGTCATTACCGGTACACATGATAAAAGAGAAATATTGCAAAGTTATTCGAAACAAGAAGAGCTTGTTTCGAATAATAATAATAATAATAATAGCAATTTTGAATAATCATAATAGCTTTGAAACAAACTAGCTTTACTATACAAGCTAGTATCAGCGTACCCACAGTAAAAAACCCACTTGAAAATGTTACAAATGACAAGTATGAATGCAGTGATGCACTCCGGCAACTCCATAAAAACTTAATTATTACAAATTAATTTTTAAAAATTAATAAATCAAAAAAAGGAACAAACCCCTCAAAACCAGCAAATTTTGTTCTGAAAATTGCAGCCCATGCTCAGAGAATTCAATTTTGGCTCTTGCCATAGGCTCCAGCTGCCTCAGTGACAAAGAGCAGCAAGGCATTCGATAGCATGAGGAGAAACACTCACCTAAACATATTGCTGAAACCTCACGATTATTAACGTTCCATCCTCACAAACCCTGTTTAAAGCCTGCCCTAAAGATCATCAAAGTCAAGGCTTATGGTCATTCCCTGGCATTTTGGAGTGGGTTTTAAGTGATGAAGCATCACCCACTGCCCATCACAAATTAATTTAAAGCTCCAGGTCTTTGGTGGTGCCCGGACAGCAGCAGGTGCTGGGCAGAAAGGCTGAGCTGGGATTTAACTTGGGTGAGTGTGGGCACCCAGAAGCAAGATAACTTTCAACAGCTTCAAACAGATTATTTGCAGTCTGTAGTACTGCCCTTACGGTGAAGTGTCTACAGAAGGCGTTTGTATTGTTGAACTAACTGACGGTCAACAAGCTGTAGGTTTGTTCAGCTTGTGTTTTTTTTTCCTTAGGCTGGACCCAATACAAGTTCCCTTGAGAAATGGACTGGATGAAAAGTGGAAGCAAACAGATAGTGCTATTTTCAAGGACACACTGGGAACTCATGCTTTGCTGGCTTTTTTGCATCTAACGTTGCCTGATGTGGTGCAAAGAGCTAGGATACATTGCAAAGCCTTCCAAATTGGGCTTTTGATTTTTAATAGCCTTGTATACATATTTATGTATGTATATAAACAGTGGAAAGACTGAAAAAGTAGCTTTTTTAATGGTTCAGTCTCCGTCAACCAAATGGTACATTGTTTCAGCTATATTTTTAAAGAGGCACGCAAGAGTTTCATAGAATCGTTGAGGTTGGAAAGGACCTTTAAGAGCATCGAGTCCAACCATAGTCTATACGTTTCTCTGTCGCTTTTTCACTTAAAGAGAAGAAGCTGCGTGAGCGAAGACTCACTTGCCACCCTGACGACTCAGGGAACCTTCTTGCACAAGGAGAAGACTCCCATTTACTGGAAAACTGAACTGGCTCCCACTGAAGCAAAGGACGAGGTTCCAACCAACGGAGGCATGTGAGCCACTCTGTTGTCCGATTTCTCCAGGAGCTGGTAGGGGGCTTTTTTGGTTTTTTGGTCCACAGACCTTTCTGACTTGCTAGCTGAGAGATTTTTCAAGAGGAGTGTAACAAGGGGCTTTGAGCATGAGGTGTCACCGAATTAAAAATCTACAACTTCTCCAAGAAATAGATAGTAGCAGAAAAAGAATATATATCTATACAGTGTGCGCACGTGTATACACATATACTCCTGTTTCATGCAGAAAGCTTTCTAAATAAAAACAAACAAAAAATAACCAGTGCCATACATTATGTAAACTCACAAGGCGTACTTTCAAAACAAATTTGAAGCATAAATTAAAAGAGAGCTAGAAAGAGAGAGACAGAGACGATAGGAAAACATTTTAAATATAGAATTTGCACAATTGGTATTTTTGTTAAATAAGAATAAATAAATTCATTACATCCGTTCACATACCAGTTGTAAAAACAATAAATTATTTTATTTTTTTCAGTGCTGTGTTGCTTTTTTTTTTTTTTACAGTTGTGATTAATCCACAAGATTATTCCCATTCCCCCTTGTGATAAAACTGTTTCCACAGGAGGGCAGCTAAATTTAATTTCTTGTATACAGTCAAACCAAAGACGACAGGCTTTTCCCTAATGAGAATGTCTTATTTAAAAAGCAGATGCTCTAAAACCCACCGATGCTTAGGGGTCCAACTCCACCTTAGGGCTCTGGAGATGTGTCCTCAGAAGTCAGGAGTGAATTTAACACTGAGGATTGTTTCCTTCTGTGTGAAGAGCAATACTCCAGCTTTCTATCCCCGAGATGCATTTCAGGAATCCTGTTTGGCAACACTCGGTAGTAATGGCAAACAATGGCATCAGAGGGTGAGTGACAAGGGATTTAGTTGAGACCAGAAGTTGAAATGACAAAGAAGTCACATCCCTCGCACCAATTCCTCATTCATCAGTTACATGGGAGAGCTCCGACTGACAAAAGCAAGGTCTGGAATTGGAATCTGATTACAAAGAACCGCTAAAAAGCAAGGTTTTTAGAGGAGGCTGACCTAGTGCATCCTACACTTTGAGCATTGCTTCCTTGGTCTGTCCCCTTTGCCCTCTAACCACATAAAGGCAACTGCTTTTTGCTCATGTTAATTTGCTTCATTTACTATGCTGGTGATAAGGGAAAAAGTCACTATAGTGGTTTGTTCTCATACTTACTCATTTTTTATAAATAAACTCTTTCTATGAAAAAGATACTCTTGAGCTAGGGAAGCTTTAAATTTATACCCGCATATGGTATTACTCTTCTGGAGCCTGAATAGCATCCAAAAGCTTTACTCATCCCGTCGAATATATAATAAATTATTACTATGATGCAAACACAAATACTTGCACATTCTGTCTCTACTATGATAAAACACAGGAAAAACAAATGCCACTTATTACAGCAGCTGTATGCCGAGACAAAGGTTAAATCTATGCTGAGACACACTAAGTCTCCTTGTTTTTCCTCTCATGCTGCTTTCTACTTGTTATGAACTTTCTGAGAGGTTCTAGAACATGTGTAATATATATATCTGAATACAAAAATTAGATTACTTGAAAGGAAAATAAGACACTTCAAAGTTATCTTATTTTAATAGGTAGAGAAGGCATAAATTTTAACTTTCCAGAACTCTGCAAACATTCAGAGTCTTGATCTCGGTTCTCAGGGTGGGATCAGAGATTAAGTGGGGAATTTTCCTCAAGATCCACAGTTTTGCATACGACTGCTCCTAAAAAGAAGGCCACGCTGTTTTTGAAAGCTGAAGATGACTAGTAACATCCGCTGGCAATTCATTTTGACAGAAGAGCAGGCCCTGCCCCTATTCCTGTTTATTTAGAACAGGTTACAAAAATAGATACTTCTCCAGGTTTCACACTTGCAGATGTAGCAATGCAACGCTGTTTTGAAATCATCACATGCTTTCTAAGAGTTCATAACAAACACGCCGCAGTTGCAAAAACATGTTTGTGTCAGCCTGGAGCGAGACCTGCCCTTCTTGCTACGCATGCCAAGGAGTTTTCTCTACTGATTTCATGACCGGGATTTTCAGAAGAGCCTCGGGTACTTCAGTGCTCACGTACCATGGACTTACAGCTTTGTCTGAAAATCCTCCTGCAGTCTCAAACTCTCCTGTGTGGACGAACGGAGGAATAAAAGACAGACGGGATTTTATTTTCATCAGTGTTTCCTTCGGTACCTGTTATCCTCGGGCTTAATTCAAAGCCTGCTGATGTAAAAGGAAGTGATTTTAACAGGGTTGCTTTCAGGCCCCCACCTCTTACCTGCGTGAGGTGAGATGCCCACCCTCAGTCACAGAACTACCGGACAACGAGGGGATACAGAAGCTGCTGCCAATTGCAGACTGCTGCCAGGTACTGCCTGTACTGTGGAAACAGTCTTATTGATAGTGGGCAAGCCCTCCACATCCCGATGTGGTCTGACTTCCTAGCGATCCCTCTTCCTCCCAAGTGGGGTAGATGATACACAAAACATGAATGCCTTCGATCGCTTTAAACCCCCCCCAAAACACACACAAAACAATCACAAAGGACAAACAGTTACAAACTTTTGCTGGTAAGATGAATACCAGAGTTAGACATGATGGACAAAACAGTGATAAAATATTAACTGCTTGCTGTGTTTTTTTGACCTTTATAGCCTCTTCAAAGGATGCAGGTACATTACACGTTGTGAGATTCAAGGTGGAAGGAAGCCATAGAGAAAATAACAGAGAAAGCAGTTGAACACAGCCTCAGAATATCTGAGTTAGAAGACACTTGATTATCTTACCTGTAATTTTTGGTTCTCTAACTAGTTTCTACAAAATACAGTATGCCTTTGTTTTACGGAAAGAAGCAGCTAGCAGCTCTTGCTCATCGACAACAAGGACCTCAAGCTGTGACACAGCTGGAACCAGGGGAAGGTTGACAAGCAGAGTGTACACAAATTCCTCCGAGCAGCCAAATCCTCCTTCTGCCTGTGTCTGACATACACGTGGTGAGGAGTCGCTGACGGTGCCGGTGTTTGAGCAGTGTACACGTGGGGATCCCTGGTCTGCAAGCTGCTGCCAACGCTCCTTCTGAGAATTTCTTGGTGGAAACACAGTATTTGTCATAGAACAATGACCTGCTGTCAGGAAATTCCTAGCGTGAAAACGTGTTTCCTTTTGTCAAAACCAAAAGGTATTACTTTTGAAAACCAGCAGCAAGCTCTTCATTTTCCAGTAAAACATCTGCGGCCCTTTCTGAAGAACAGACTAAGTCCACAAGGGCTGCAGATATACTTTGGTCAATCACTTTGCTTATGTAGTTTGTCTTTCGATTTTTTCATAGGACCAAGAGATATAAAGTGACATACCAAATGAAAGATATTTATAAGACAGTACAAAATAAGCTACTGTGGTATCATGGGTAGATGTGACGTTTTCTAAGGACATACTGTATTAGAGGTAGGTGAAAAAGGGGAGATGATTCTGTAACCTTCAAATATCCCAGGATCCTCCATTCGCTAGTTTTTCTTCTTTTGCTTTATTTTGTGTTATATTTTTGCAGACACAGAGGGCTTATAACAAATTTAATGCTTAGTTTTGTGACATATTAAGATCACCCTACTATTATTTAAAGCAGTGCACATCTTCATTTGGTCCAAATAGGCAGATTCTGCCCATAATTTGAGACTGTATGTAAGTACGTTGAAGCCTTTGCTTCTCTCTGTCTGGGCAGACCTAATACCAGTATGTCAACAATGGCTTAATCAAACCTCTTTTAAAGAAGATCAGAACCACAGGTTAACACTTTTTCAACAAGCACTGTTTAAATGCTGAGGGTCTCTGAGAGAGAAGACATCCCTTCGCTAATTTTCCATGCCCATCTTTGCACTGGACAGTCCTGGTGTGCCATCCTGTGTCGCACGTTCGAGAACAAGAAAGCCACGGCCCCGTAACCCAGCGGGGTTGCGTGAGCTGGGGAGTTACTTTGCTGCTGCTGCCGCTGCTGCTGCCGCCGCTGCCGGTGACAGAGTTAGTCATTTGCCCTTGCTTCTTTGGCACGAAGAAACTATAGCGGACGTCCACTGGTTGAGTCGGATCGGTCGCAAGTATCTGCACAATAAGAATCTCTTTTGTGGCAGAGTGTCCCATTGTGTGCAAGAAATCGTCTTTGTGACTCCAGCCGCTGTAGTTCATGACAGTCCCGTTGATGTCAATGATCGTTTCGGAAGTGGAGATCATGTATTTTCCGTTGACAAGGTACTCACCGTTTTTCTTTTTCAGGGCCAGGTACGCGGTGAACCTGCTCTGGTCCTTAGTCTTGAACTGCCGAACTTTGATGTGGGTTGCCCCTTCGGGGATTTTCACAACGTCTGTGTAGCCCTTGCTGAATGAAGGGAAAGAAAAAAAAGAAGAGAGTATTCAGTAGCTAGCATGAAATAAGCCCCAAGTCTTACTGCAACGCCTACTGAAGCCACTGGCATGTCACATCTTGCTTCGTTTCAGTACAGGCCCTGAATCCATCTGGCTTGAGGCTCATCTGAGATGAATTTAACCAGGTTCCACTGTTTGCATTGTTCTTTTGGTTCTTGAAGAAATCTCTACCGCACTTATTTCAAATTGCTTAATCTTTAGCTTTAGTAGCAATTTTACATGAATCACATACAAGAGGAATGAAAAATAACAGAGAGCTGATACATTTCAGCAAAGGGTAGGAGAGATGAAATACGACGCACGCTTTGCCTGCCAAGGAAAAGATAATGAGATATGCATTGGTTACAGCTGTTTCTTGCTGTCTTTGCTATGATGATGATTAAGAAAAGCAGGAGCAGAGTAACAGCTGGGCAGAGGTACCTTGGGAACATTTAAAAATAATCTTGATCACTGAGAAAAAATTAATTTACTTTGAAATTCATAAGGCCAAAGATTAATTGTCAAGTGTCTAATATGAGGTGCACCCAAATGTTTAATTTGTACCATCACAGAGTTGTCTCTGTTGCTACTTATGAAGTATCTTAATTCAGATTTTTAAAAAGGTATTTAGCTCTTCTGCTGAAAGTGATAAGCATTCAAAACCTGCAAGTATGCTGGAACTTACCACTCTCTCGAGTATGTTATTTATTTTAACTTTATTGATCCACAGAAGAATCTAAAGACTACACATAGCTATAAGCTACCAGCTGGACTTTGGAGACATGTATTTTCTTTCTACACCTGTGAGAAAACCATCCTGCAAGTATCTCCTATCTGAAAAGTTTAGTGCTGAAACTTCTAGAAAAGAAGGAATGAGAAAATATACCAAAAATATATGAGTGAAGGGTTCTCCTTTGGGATGGTTTAAAGAACAGACTGCTAATTTTGAGCATTTTTGGCTGCACAAGTAGAGACTGCACAGACTACAGATTAAACGCTAGTGCTAGTCCCCGGCTATTTCCAGCAGTTACGGGACAACGACTAAAGCTCTATTGATTTAGCACCTCCATAAAGCCGAAGGAATATGGTGCGAAAAACAGGCTAGGGGGGAACTCTGCTCTACAGCACTGCACAAATATTTTTACATAACAGTTACCAAGATAACTCTGTTAAAACATGTTATTAAAGTTACTAAATCATTTGTTCAAAAACCAAAAGCAATGCTGGAGAATTCAAGTCGTCTGCATAAAGAACTGTAACACTCCACGCGCATGAAGAAGCACGTGCAGCCTTAATTCTCCTCTTTCCCAACTTCTGACAATTTGGCTTTACGGTCTTTTAAAAAAAGTTCTTAGGAAGCAAGTTTTCCAGAAGATTGTGTTTTGACTGCTTTAAAAGAAAAAAGTACAAGCAAATGTTGTTATGGCAGTTGTCTGCAATGGGAAATATTAATTTCCCCTCGTACATTTAGTAGTTTCCCGGTACATTTAATGTACAGATTACTACAGCTTGGTTTATAATGCAGAGCAATGCAGGAGCTGCTATTTTTCAGTGGAGGAAGATAATGTACTACAGCCACTACCCTTTCATATGTTAAAAGAGTTTAGAGACAATTAAGAATTGATTATTTTAACGAAGGGTTTACTTTAAAGTCAGTTACTTGCGTAAGGGAATTGTCTCAAACAGTACTTCCAGTAAAAAATAAATCCTCGTCACTCCAAAATTCAATCAAAATCAAGTTAGAACATACTTGTTACTTACAGGTTGACTATTACTGTCTAAATGGGGCGACTTTTTGAATGCATTGAGGTTGATTTAATATTTTACTCCCTGACCAGTCTCATTTCAGTTAAAGGCATGATTTGAGGAGTAAGATGGTAACTTCATAGGAATAATTATAATAGAATCTCTTCATTTCCAAGTATATCTGTGCTACAAATCTGGCCGCACTGAAATTCATGGTGTCCCTTTAACATTGTTGCTGGAGCCTGGATTCTAGCGCAAGCATCATTACTGAATCACACGAAGTGTATCATCTCACACTGTCTTCTTCATTTAGACATCCCAGACATTTCAATATTTATAAACTGGAAAAGATTTGGTTTATATAATTACTAATTTGGATGGAAAGTCATTCTTTTTGGCAGAGGTGTTTTGGCATCCTTAGGTGAGTAATCATTGGTTTACCAGGAAGAAGATTAGTTATGTTTAGTTTTAGAATAAATTCACTCTCAAAGTCATTTTTGACTGTTATTAATCAGTATGTCGAAATGTATAGAAATAAAAGGTCACTTCAGGAGTCAGATTCCAACTTCTGGTAGCTTTCAATATGCTAGGTAAGAATTTGGAAAATACAAAGCAAAACAGAGTTTATGTACATTTTAAAAGATGGCACACTAATGCAGTCACAGGTACTGAGCAGAAATTGTCAACTGAACGTTTCTGCAAGTAGATCGCTACAGCAGTCCTTTGAGACCTTGGAAGGTATATAAATTATAATTAAAAATCCTCATTTTTCTATGAATCTTAAGACTTGAAGAGGGAAGGAAACAAGAGTGCAGACAGAAAGCAGACTTACTCGACATTGGTGTCTCAGTAGAAAGCTTACTCCTGCCCTCAGTGTGGTCAGGGAAAACCACAGGGGCCGGTTCCTTTTATTTTACTTGTATAATTACAGTTAAAAGCTGAACTCTGGCAGAAAAATGTCTTATGGATAACTGCTATAAATATTTTGCCTTAAACAAAAAAATCCATCTGGAGATCAACATTCTGCCAATGGACATGAAGGGATAGAGCAAATGCCATGCTTAAGCCTATGTGTACTTCTGACATCTCATCCAGTCATCCAAGCTCCACCTACACTCAGCAGTATGAAAAGGTCCTTTTCGGGTACAATCCCTCTCGGCTATTATGGAAGACTTTTACAGCTCTGCTCTCATGCTGTCTGCTTCTCTCCACTAACCACACAAGGGATCCGTGTCACTATATCAGGTGGAATGTCCTTCTTGTTCTTCAAAGTTAAATGAGATGAAACACATTTTCAGTGTGTAACTTGCTAACACAGCATTATCTGGGAAATGCCAAGTTTCAGAGATACCCAGATTACTCTGACCCCAACAGTTTTCTGATTCACTTCTCTCTTCCCTTTCCTCTCTCCTCGAGAAACCACAAGCCATGGGACACAGCAAGACGAGCAAGCAGCACAAGATGCTATGCCTTATTCTAGGCAGACTTCCCATTAACGGGGTGCTCACCTGTATCACCGGCACTTTGTGTCAGAAATGAACGGGGTACAGTGTTTTGCCAGGTGATTTTTTGCCAGTTTCGGGGTAATGCTAAGATGCCAGCTGTAAACATCTGGCAAGTGCAATAAAGCACAGGCAATGTACTTTTTGGCTGAGTCTTCATATAAAAGTAAATTGCATTTTGAGATAGAAAGCAAGCAAGCACATAGCAGTTACTATGTGTACAACAAGATGCATTTACTAATACTCAAGATCAATACCTCTTTTTGGTGAAGGTTCCCATGACTTTTGTGCAGCTGGAGTTGTCTCCTCCACACACCCCGCATTTGTCATACTGGAGCTTTGAACCGATGATGCCATCGCAACCAGTTCGGATGCATTTTCCCCGGACGCAGACTGAATTACTGTACGGTCGGCATTCAGTACCATCAGTTACCTAGGCAAGCAAAGGACCGTTAGTTAAAACTACCATGGAAAGGATTTGCTTTTGTGAATCTGACTGCCAAAAACCTACTCAGAGCAGAGTGCCTACGCTTACAGACCAGACGGAGTTTCTTTAACATTCCCAGCACAAAAGCAGATGAAATTTAGCAAAGGGCTGAAAGCAATGACAGATAACTCCACCGTAAGACACTAAAATGACCTTGGCTTTAATGACGATCTCGCAGCTTATTAATAATAACAACAACAGTACTTGTAGATAGCCGTGCATTTGAGCTCTCTACATCTCCACGTTACCTTCGTAACATCTAGAAGCAGAAAACTGCAAGTATAAGCATGGGAGACATTTCAGTTTGACTTGCATCTGATATAACAAACTGACCGCAAGTCACATCTATACTAATTGGCTAATTATTCCATATTAATTGGCTCCCATAGAGTTACTCTGGACTCCCTTAACATAAGTCAGGGTAAAACTTACTCTTTTACTCATAGTACTCTTTCTCCTCCAGAAAACCCCAGAATGACAGATGACTCTCCAGGCAGAAACCCCTTTATCCGCTACTGAAAACAAACCAGTGCAGAGCACACCGAGAGGCCCGTATTTTTCATGAATCCACATACTGAGATGTGGAAAAACTTCTCTCATTTTAGAGGCCAGTTCTGGTCCTAATGTATAACCAGTGGATCAAACCATTAAATCTAATCACAGTTAAATCTTTGAATCATATGATTAACTTCTTTTCCTTGGAAGATTTCTAAGATACAGGACACTTCCAAACTGGAGCACGAAATCACGACTGGAGATGCCATTACCTTCTGAGAAAATACCACATAATAGCCAGTTCCTTTGGCTCGGCAGGTGAGCTTGCAAACGTCTCCGGGAAGTACTCCAGCATACTTGGGGACCCATTCAACAAATGTCTTGACACCCTTTGCGTCAGACTGATAGCCATTCCTTGCTTCACACTGCTCTTGTCGAAAAGATTTAGCTGTAGAATTATTCACAGCATTAGTGACTATTTCAGACCACGCTGCAAATATCATTATGCCCATCTATTATTCCAATTTCTTTTTAAAATAGTTTTTAAGTTGCGTCACTTCACCTCTTTACTTAGAACTGGCCTTCAACTGTTTCAGCTTGGAAATCTTCCCATGACACCATATGCATTAAAGCACTAAAGTTTGCATTACGGTTCATTTTCCAGGACTGAAATTTCTTTTCATTCAGGTGTCCTTCCCGAATGGCATCAGGGTGGGGATGGGGGAAGAATTACGGTATTGTATTAATGACAAGTGTCTCGGTAAATACATTTTGGAGGAACCACAATGGACCTTTGTTGTTTCTTTTCACAGTAGATGTTCACTATTTACTATCTATGAACACAGAGGCACTTTGGCAGGAGGGCACTCACCATTTGCCGGGCAGGGTGCGACGTTGCAGGAGCGGTAGATAGCCCTCTTGCCAGTGCAGTACCGGCCGTTGTTTCTCGGAGCTGGGTTATTGCAGTGACGATAAGCAAACTGAACTCCTCCGCCACAGGTACGGGAGCACTGTCCCCAAGGTCCCCAGGACCCCCAGTTACCGTGGCTTGAAGCCTGAAATATATGGAACAGTGGGAGGTAAGGACATCATCCCAGGATGAATAAAGGTGCTACATCTCACAGACACTGCTAATGTTTTCTGCAACTGAAGGCGACTCCTTGGTCAATTTAATCAGGGGTAACAGGTCTTAGCAGCCTTCTCTCTCCCAGTCTGTCTTTTATCTGCGTATTGATGACATCTCATTTGGCACCTTGCTCTGCACACCTGCCTTCAGCCTGTTTCACAGAGGACACCCATGCACCAGAAATAGCACCTGTAGTCTCATGTGCTGCTCTCTTATTTTTTGCTATTCCTACCAACAGGGCCCCTTAAACTAGCTCCAGGGGATTCGGCTCCCAGAATATGTTCATCAGGCTAATCTATGATGAATTAAATGCAATTATTGTGATGTGTAGGTATTGCTCTGAATTACTGCAAGAGATGGAGTTGTCAGATACAGTTTGCAACTCTGCTAAACTGGCTACCAAGAAAGAGTATTGCAACAGCATGTAGAAGTGTGTAATTCCATAAAAAAAGGGCGTTAAAGGGCTGTACCTTGATTTGAGTGACTCTGATAGTTTGCAAATATCTCCACAAAGCCCTACAAGTCCATACCTTTTCTGTGGGTGTAACGGACGCAGCAGTGCTACTGTCTACCCAGTAAATGTAGAAGCACCAGAACTGTGCAGTTGACAGTTCTCATGAGTCTGGGCACACCCCAGATGTATAAAGTTGACAGAGGGGACTCTGTCATTGGAGTTACAAACTTTTCTGCTCCAGGAATTATATTCTGGATGAACTTCATTCACTTTTCTCTTCACTACAGTTAGGGCCTTGGGGCCTTTCAGATGAGGGCTGTAGATTAAATTTACAGATTTAATTTATCTCACAGTCCATTGCCAAGAAGTCAGGAAACTAAGAATAGGTCCTTGACAATCTTTCCGTATGTCCTGAGACCTGACCTACCAAATGGGCAAATCCTCTGCTCTGAAGGGATGCTCCCAGTTTCCCTAGGAATGAAGGCTTCCATACTTCAAGAAGAAAACACGCTTCCTGAAACTCAGCAGCGTTTTTCCTCTATCCCTCACCAATAACACTCCAATTACATGCTCAAAAATAAGGCAGCTTTCAATCTGACTTCCACAAAGTCCCTTTCACTCCCACAAAAATCAGCGCCTTTGAGGATCATGCCTTCTGAAGTTCCCCGGTAACTTACTGAGTAGTATTTCTTCTTGGTTTTGTCAACACATTTTCCCTGGAGGCAGATCCTCCCTTTTCCGCACGGTGTTCCCTCCACGGCAGGCAGCTTCTTAGTCAGACAAACCATCTGCCCTTGGCGCACGACCGCACACCAGAGGCGAGAGCACACATCCATACCGGGACACACCGTGTATTCAGCTCCAAACGCCAGTTTGCACTGACGAATGGCATCGTAGGTTTGTCCCGGCAGCTCCTCGGGGCCCAGGATCTGCTTTCTTGGTTGGTCCAGCAAACAGTTACCTAAAAGAGCAAACCAACTTATTATTACTCGTTGCCCAGTTTCCTCTGCAGTGCTGCAAACCTGTCATTCAAGTTCGGCAGACCAGTATTGACAAGGAATCTCATTCAAAGGATGCTGACGTGAACAGAAAGGCTCTCTGAGGTGTCATCAGGTTTTGGACAAGGTCATACTATTGCACCCAGCAGTGCACCGGGTGTTGAGCTGCCTGTTTCCAATCTGAGGGTGTAAATGAGTTTTACTTGGGTCCCTTTGGCCTTTTATCCCTTTATTTGAATTGACTCTGAACACACTCCACTCTATTTATCAGTTTGTGATTTAAGCAACGATCAGGACTCATGGCAAAGTAAGCAAAGTTGTCATTTGAATTTTGAGATAGAACGTCAGACGTGGTAAAGCTTCTAAAGAGATGCCAGAAAAGTCACAGAAACCAGACTTGTAGCCAATGAGGCATGCACTTAGCAAAAAAAGAAAAAAAAAACAAAAAGAAAAAAAACTCAACAGATCAAAGGAAAAATCGAAGCTGCATATCAAAACTCATGCTGGCAGTAAATCTGGACTGGGGTTTCCTTGTAAGGAATGATACTTGGCTGCTTCTGGAATTAGTCTGAAAAGGGCTATCCATTTTATACAGAAATACATAAATAACAGAAAGAAAAGAAAAAAATAGCATAAACATAAAAAATTGTACATATATTTTGAGATATATTGCAGAGGTCAAGATTTGTCTGGCACACTCTAAACATGGAATTCACATTTACGTTCCAGAGGATCTACCAATAGATTTTTTTTTTTTTTTACTACTATTGGAAACCTCACTTGTTGACACACAGAACTATTTAGTCAGTGTAACCTCTTTTACACTTCATGAAAGGGATATGTGGTCTGGGCAAGCTTCACTTATCCTTGGCCAAAATAACTTACCACGATTTACCTCACTTTGGAACCTACACCAGTATTCTTCAGTTGGCTCATGGGTGAAAAGAGGCTATCTATAAAACCCTCACTTTTTACACAAAATGGAATAGAATTTCAAGTTATGGCAGTGAATTTAAACAAACCAAATACCCCATCTCTCAGTGGCTTGGGTTTTTTCTGCATAACGCACATTTACTGTAATTGTTCTTCTTTTCCTCTAAAGACTAAGGCCAATTAGCCAAATCAGTGAAAAATTCTTTCTGCATCATCCCTTACTACCAAAAAACTCTCTGTCTTGTTAAACCTGTTCCATTTGTCCTTTGCTGACCTCGATCTACCCTAGCCTTATCTTTAATCTGGATTATGCTGACTTTTTTTAATGCAGACAAGGTGTGCCAATGCTAACTGATGAGCTGAGTGCCATGAGATAAAGATAATTAAAAGTACCCATAGCGCTCAAAGTCTGTTGTAGTGTAAAATATTAGAGACATGCTGAGGAGTGAGGAAGCACAGATTTTTCTTCCGGAATTTCTGTAAATGACAAAATTGGGAAACGTTGCTGTCAAAAATCCACTTTGTAAAAGTAACAGCAGAAGTCCTACCTCACATGCCTTGTGATGAAGGAGGAAGCTAATAGTACAGTGTTAGGGCGGTGATGGGAAGGCATGAGCATGTCAACGTTCAGTAGTATATGCTACTATTGTGTACATACTGCAGTTGATCAAATTCCCAAGTGGAACCGTTATTCAGTATTTTAAACCATCGTAATAACACTTAATTTCGCCATGACAGACACTGCTGCCCATCACTGAGATCTACCCCATGACTGACATGACTGGAAATATAAATTTAGAGAAAAAGAAAAAAAAGTCATATCCTTGCATAGACTTGATCTGTCAATCATTTTAGTTAACACTCATTTGAATATCTTTCACATGTGAAAAACAAACAGGTTTCACAACCTTACATAGCAAATAAAGCATTTTTTCCCCTCCAGAACGCAAGGCAATGAGATCCAAACTTCTCCTTAACCGATACCGCTCTGAGGAAACACATATAATTTCTACAAAGCCAGGTGTTCCAGCTGATCTCGGATGATAAATTCAAAACTGAAGATAGCAAAGGCCCCTGAGGAATCCCCACAGGGAAAAAAAAAGAAAAAAAAAAGGTCTTTACATTTACAGGTAGTGGCAGTGTCTCTGTTTAGACAGGTTGCAATGAAGTGCAGGTGTTTTTACCACCAGCTGGTCGAACCTCCTACTTGTAATGGTAAGAAAAGAGTTGAGAAGTTGGGGCATGGTTTGCCCTGGGCCCCCTGGTTGAGAGGGCAGAGACAGCTTCAATTCACTACGTGACATTGCAACGTACAGAGCACGTATATACTGCTACTCCCGTTTGTTTGTCCCCTGTACCAAAGAACATCTGTGTGCCTTGGAACAGAGCAACATTGTTGGCTGATGACAGTGTTAATTAAACCATCTCATTATCTCTCCTCAATGTTATGTGTAATATATCTTGGGAAAAAAAAAGGCAGCGTAGGATCTGTGCAGGAAACAGATAACGAGAATATAAATTAATTAAAATAGAAATAGTCCGTGTTTCAGGTTGCAGAGAGCATGCAGCACTCTGACTAACCACAAT
This sequence comes from Cariama cristata, assembly GCF_000690535.1. Taxonomy (NCBI): domain Eukaryota; kingdom Metazoa; phylum Chordata; class Aves; order Cariamiformes; family Cariamidae; genus Cariama; species Cariama cristata. The sequence goes on from NW_009610370.1 coordinate 43,113, forward strand.
AAACAGCAAGCAATCATACCATAGCCTCCTGGCTGGCATGGCAAGAAAGGCAATTAGTACCTCAGGAGAGGGCTGGCGAAAAGCAGATGGAAATAAATGTCACCGTCTTCTGGGTACACTAACTGAACCTTTTCTTCCTAAATGTCAAACTGCTGGCTGGGGTCATCTCATGAGCATAAAACGAATGGTGATATCATGACAATGATGTTTATGGTTCTCAGAGTGGGCCTCAGGAGACAGGGAATCAGCACCTTGATCCTCCCCAGACCTCCTGGTTGACCTTGGACGAGACATTTATATCGGGATTTATTTAGCTGACTTTAACCTGTGTAATGCTGGTGTCTGCAATTCAGTCAGCTTTCAGATGTTTCACTACTCAGGCAAACGAGTTTCTGGTGTAATTCAGCACCACTGATGAGATCAGTCAAACCACTGATGCCATTCATTAGACCCCTCTGCACTACGACGGGAACTCAAAATACCCAGTTTAGGAGTACCTACCTATATAGTAAATACTCACATTTTATAAGATGAGACCAGTCCCCAACATCACTTTCCAAATTTAGAAAACAGGAACATCAGTACTTGACAATGTGATGTTAAGGACTTAGGGAGTCAAGACTGTGATGTTTTCTGTTACAGCAGTATGGGGTGAATACCCAAATCTATATGGGAAATTTACTTAAAGCTTTGGTAAGACACTGACTGTGCTTTGGTAATCGAATAGTGCTCACAGATCCAAACTTCTGGACTTCGTTCACATTTCATTTTGCTTACCCATAAGGAGCAGCAGATGAAGCACGCGATTGATTTCCTGACCCCAATGCTGCCATGCCCCGTTTGTCACAAAGCACACTTCATAAGCTCATGCCCACTCAGACCAAAAGCCCAATGCAAACTGCTTTTGCTGCCTATCAGAGAATGGAAGAGTCTCCTCTGGCTCGGTGTTTCCCACCTAAGCTTCCCATGACTATGTAAAATCCGGTCACAAACATCCTAAAAGAAAGCCTGGTACGTGAACATCTTTATTCTTTTGTTGCAACTCCTATTTTATGCCTTCCTTATCTACATTACGCCTGCAGCACGGCTCAAAATTATACCTGAATGGTTAAGGTTTTTTTCTTCTGCCTAGCAGCACTTGAGAGAGGATTTTCTTTTTTCTATGGGAAGATTGCAGGGGAGCTTGTTCCTGAAAGCAAAAAGGGAGGGAAACCACTGCAACTATACGGCAGTACATCTGCCCCAGCTAAGGAAAAAAATGAGCAACCCAAAAAGCAGACAGACACATGCTTCTTGTGAAGGAAACAGGGAAATATGGCACGTTTGCACTGTTTTATGATCAGCCCAAAGCAGTCTGAAAGGCAGCGTCATGCTCTACTAGGATCCTGTGGTTTCTGGTACACTCAGCGTACATTACAAATGGGAATTATGGAGCTATGGATTCATTCACTGGCTGGAAGAAGAAAATAAAACCAGAAGTTCCCTTCCTAAAATAACGCATGTCCTTTCAGCACAATAATTTGAAGAAACTGCAATTTAAATCATTGGCTTCCATTTTTACTTCATAGATAGCATTTGTGTTCTGTTAAAACAAATCTTTGGTTTAAACTAAATAACTGAAAAATTATAAACTTCAACAGAGAAGGAAGACTCTTACTTAGAAAAGGTCTCTGAAGGCCTGATCTGTCAAGAAGAGAGATTCCCTAAACTTTGAAAACATATCAATAGCATCAGTAATAGAATTAATTCCCAGAGGACTATGGACCTCTATGACGAGAGGTTCAAATTTTCTATGAATTATTTCATCACATCGATAACTCTTTGAGACTGCATGCCTGAGTGATAACTACTCATGAGTATTAGAAAGGGCAATGTACCCTAACCCATCCGTTACCAGACTGACAGATCCTAAGCCCTTTATGTGCAGCAAAGAACAGATGACTTTGTGAGAAGTGTCGGCGGCTGAGGACTGCCAAACCTCTTGTACAGGAGTCGGCACTCATGATGAGCAAGGAGACCGTAATGCAGCTCTGAAGGATGTGAAGCTCCTACCTACTTTTACTGAAAAATGCTGGCAGACTTATATTCTTAGACCTGTAGCGCTGATTGTTACAGACCCCTCTTACTTCCACATTGAGCCTGGGCCAGGCTCATGGATAAGGGTCCAAATTTCAAGGATCCCCCCAGGTACCAACGAGCCAAAGGTGAGGTGAGTGGGAGAAATGCGCTCTCTGCCTTCTTTACTGTCGGAGAAAGTAGCTAGCTGGATACACAGTAAAGAGAAGTCAGGTCACAAAAAAAAGGCAAAAAATGAGAACAACCTTTCTACTGGCCTGCAGCAGGAGAGGATCAGAAGAGAAAATGTAGTTCAGAGTTTTTTGTGCTCTCCTAGAGGTCATTCGTGGATGGCGAGGGAGGTCCCTTTTTGTTACCCCAGTGCACTGTATTGTGCCTCAGTAATTAAACTCGAAAAGGAAAGTTCTCTTTGTATGTGGAAACTAACTTGGTAATATTAAGTCAATGCCAGAGCAATATGGACCATAAAACAGGACAGTACAGATTAATGGATCTAATAAAACTGAGAGAAAAAATGAAGTCATTCTCCAGTAGAGGAAAACAGGAGAAAATATTTCAGAGGACTGAAATTAGCCGACAAAATTTTTAAAAGCAAAAACCCCTTTACATTCAGCAGACATACCACACTTTTTATCCATAAGCATTTTGGTTACCATAACAACTTGATCCATTCACTCAATTATGTCATTTTTATCTCAGCATTTTGGAATTTGAATGGTTTGGTTAAGAACTGCAGTTGCTTTGGGAGCACAATGAAGACTTTAAAATTCATTAAAGAGAGAAGACTATGCTTTTTTATTACTGCCTTCAGAAAATGAAAGTTTTGCACTTATTCTCCAAAGGGTAAATGACATATTTAACAAACATTAGTTACATGACTTGGAAGGTAAGCTCCTGGGGCAGAAGTAATCTTTTATCATAAAGAGCTCAGAGGAGTCTTAATTCTTGCTTACAGCCCCTCTACATAAACATAATAAATACAATGGCATTATAATGTAATAAATATAATGACATTATAAACATAGTTGATGTCATTAATGGTAACAAGAACACATACACTCCACTCGTATCTGTAGGCTAATGCTAAGGAGACGGTATCACCCATTTTAATTTCTGTGAGGAAAAAGCCATTTCCTGGTGTCCTCTGTTTAAAGTACTCTCTGAGCTCATATCTGTGGCATTTGGGAAGACAAGACTGATTTCATGCTTTTAAAAAAACCTCTCCTTGTTCCAAACCAAATTATTGCCAACACGCACTTCATCAACTCTTTCTTTTCTCCTCCATTTGAACCACGCAAAAGGAGGGTGAGACTCTGCCAGCCTTTCAGACTTTTGCTTTGTTTTGCAAGCACTTCTGACATAGTCCTGAAGATGAGCAAGGAATGAACAAGCTTGAACAAGAACAATAAAATGTTCTTATTAAAAAAATAGATCACAGTAAAAACTAACATGCAGCTGACACAAGGCGTGACGATACATACCATGACCATCATCGAAAAATTCTGTTATAGTTGCTGAAGTGCACTTGGACCAGGGTTTTGAAGCATCGATGCTCGTCAGAATGGAGGACATCAGGCGCTTATCTTCCATGGAGCCGAAGTTCTCCTCACAAAATTTTGAGTCATCATGGGAAAGCCCAAGCAAATGCCCTATAGAAATGAAAGAAATAAATATCCGTGACAGAGTTTAGCAGCTGGAGCTCATAGTCAGGGTAAAATGGATTGTATAATTCATTCTCAAATTTTGAACAGCAGCGCAAAGCAGGATGCTTGAAATGTGGTCTCTCTGCTTGAAGGCAAAAAAGCTGTGACAGTTTACACCATTACATATAGCAAGGAAGTAATGCCGTCAGCTGACATCATCGAACTGTGCTGAATCCTGATGAGGACTAAAGTGAACTGTACTTGTTTCTATTAGTCAACAATTTAGTTCTTACTGTTTTTCCAAATCATCTCCAGCAAGAAAGACTAATACTTCACTCTGTAAAGATGTTCTGCAACTGTCGAGAAAGGAGCTACAATATCATTCTAAATGGACAAAAATGCCAGTATTTATGGAGCAACTAAACAAACTGTATGTGCATTCTTAAAGTGCACTCCTCGCTGAAGTGCGAGGACCCTCTACAATACATCAAACAATCTGAATCATGTTTTCAGTCTCTTCCATGTAGAGAGTCTTGTTTTGTGGGAAAGTGGTTTTTAGTATTGTTTTCGTTAGGGTTTTAGTTTTGCTGGTTTTTATTTTTAAATGTATATGGAATTGGATATTTCCATTTGGACTGTATTCCAGTTGGATATTGGAACACAAAATAATGTGCACACAAAGCAGCACATGATGGAACTTGCAAAAATCCTTAATGTCCAGGGGAGGTCGGTCCAGGGCCAGATGGGTTCTTTTAAGTGTGACAGCAACTTTTTCTGTAGATGAGTCATCCCCATCTTCTCTAGTCTCTGGGCAACAATAATAGATTTCAGGCAACACGTTGTTCCCTCTGTAAACATCAGGTTTAATTTTAATTTCTGTGCACACACTGGATTATTTCACAGCCAACTCCCTATCCAAGAGGTAGAAGACTGAATGGGAACCAAAGCTGCAAGGAGCTCAAGCCTGAACTTTACGCTCACAGTCTTCAACCTAGGCCAGGAGATGATTAACCAGACATCCAGGGCTAGACCAAGAGTGCTTTAATAATAAGGACAAAGACCACCTGTCAAAGCCACTGCACAGAAATAAACCTGATGCCCTCAAATAGCAGCTGAAGAGACACCTTGTACTATTCTGCAGTAACTAAAAGCCTTCTACATACCATCGGCTTCGTATTTTGGTGAAATTGCTGTAGACTAGCTGCAAGGTGACACAAGGAGGGACACTGATGGCAGGGCATTGTATTCTGATATCCATAGTAATAGGCATGACAAGAGCAATAACTATAATAAAACCTACAATATAGGCTGGGAAAGAAGAAAATCAGTAAATTTTACCTTACCTAAACTTGCTATTATGTTGTTTTCATCTGTTTTGGGGGAGAAGCCAAGAGGAAAGAGATGAAGGTAGCACTCACTGCTGCGCTGTATCTGAGATTAGGGAAGTAGCCACCTGACCAGAAGTCTGCGTTAAGGCTGCAGGAGATCAGAAATCAGGGTTTCTGTCCTCTGAGAGAAGCCAAGGTAGCACCTGGCAGCCTTACTCAGATGCTGGCTTCCCGACCTAAGGATGGAGCTCCAGGAAAAGCCACCAGAGGACTTTGATCTGTCATTTCTGTTTGTACCAGCAATGACTGGGAACAGCCAGTCGGTCTGCTGCGGCTACTGAACCCCCATGGGGGAGCAGGTGGGAAGGAGAATGAAAAGGGCATTTCTCTTTTTTCCTCTCTTCCCCTGACGGGCACACATTTACCAACATCATTCCAATACAGCTACTATTTGAATAAAAGGCCCTGTAGTATTATAAATGCTAGAAAGAATTGGTTCAAGGAACCTGGGTTAACACTGATCGGAGGTAATACTCCTTTCCCTGTTACTACTGTTGCTAATTGCTACTGCAATGCTGTACCACAAGGACGTTGCCGCAAAAACACAATGAATCAAACTTTCATACCGAAGGCACGTCTAATTACCGGTGTGTTTTATATGCAAGATTATCTTTTTCTGATAGGTAAAACCACTTTCCTTTGGCAATACTTACTATATATGGAATATATAGTATATATGCTAAATGCTATTTTTATTCTGCACCGAGACACGGCTGAATATCAGTAGGTTCATGTCAAGTTTCAATCTGATATAGCACGATATAAATACTTACTCTGAAGAGGTGACAACATCTTTGTTTTATTTAAGCCAAATGCTGGTGCTGAGCAAAATAATTCACTAGTAAGGTGGTTATTTCAAACAGACACATTTCCCTGACAGAGTAACCAAATAATCAGTGCATCACTTCTAACCTACAGAGCAAACTCTGTGGAAGCGCCACAGGCTAAGCGTTTAATGAATCAGCGGCTACCGTGCCAATGAGGACTACCTCTGACTTTCCCAAAGTCCTAGACACCGACAATGAGCACCCTCAGGAAACGCAAAGACGATGTTATTTGTTCCATACCGTGTTATCGCTAAGCTTGTGTTCAGGCGGACGCACTGAATGGCACCGGTCACACCTCATGCCTGAGAACTGTGAGCAGAGCTGACAGGTTAATGAACCTCAACACATGCCGAGTAGTCATGTAACTAGAACCATTTTCTGCTGACATTAAATAACTCCTTGTAGCATGTTTCACCAGCGTTCTGCTAACTTAAGCAAACATTTACTAGAGAGGGCTTTAGGCCTCTCCTCCAGCTTTTGTTGATGGACCCCTCAATATGCGGCGCAGCTCCTCATGGAGATCGGGACCACACACTGCTTCGCAGAGCTGCTCAGGGGTTTCAGCCAGTTTCTTATATTTTACTTGAATACATGCACTTGAATATGCATACACTACCCATCAATTAAACAGAAATATTTGCAAAAAATTAGCCCAGCAAGCAAGAAAACGCTATGCCGGTTAGACCTAAGCCTCACTATAGCAGTCTTCTCTGAGACAACTTGTATGCTCAAAGGTTGCAGGAAGAATGCTGTTGTATTTAATGTCCCAAGACTGCTCATAGTTGTAGAACTACTTCACTGCAGCATGCTTGTGAAATAAGGTAATGAGGTTTTGTCAGTGGAAAAGCAGTTTCATTTCTAAGTCATTGGACTTGGTACTAAACAGCTCGGGGTAAGTAACAAAAGCTGGAGAATTGTTCTAAAAAGTTTGGCTGGATAACATCACGTGGCACACAATGCATGTTCAGTGTAGGACATGAATAATAGTTGAGCACAAACCAGCAATTTGAGAACTTAATTTTTCAGAGCGCTCAACATTTTACAGCACCATCCATAACTACCCAAATCTCTGTGACATGAAGGATGCAGTCTTGCAACACAGAATTCAAGTTTCTTAACCTTAACACCCTCGGCTACCGCTCTGCGACACTCCACCCATGTAAGATACAACTTTGCTCTCTATACAAATCCCCTTCTTGCATAACCGTACTTCACCTTTCGTAACTTTGTTCATCTTCCATGACAGACATCCCAGATGAGCCCGCAGTAAAAGACTTAATACAGCGCAGAAACGCACGGGGCCCGTTAACGCTGATGCTTCTGAATGTGCAACTTGGACATCTCTTGAGTGTCTCTCCTGCCTATGACATTCTTTTAACACAGTTTTTGCAGGTCTAAGTTCCTCCTTGCACCAACTTCATCAGCCCTGGCTTTGGAAAGATCTCTTTGTCTTTCCTACCTGCGTTTTTCAGCCCCGGCTCCTCCTGCAGTGCGATTGGTAAGCACCCTCTAGTTTAGACTACCCACTGCCAGAGCAAGGGGGTCACAGCACATCAAACCACGGGAATCCCACAGCCACGCAATGCCAACGCCCCTGGAGCAGGCCAGGGAGTAGACTGTGCTTTAACTTGCTCCTGGCTTCCCTGCCTAAAGATGCTGTAGTTTCCTTCCCTCTCTGCTCTGAGAGACAACGGGCTGACTCTGCCGAAAATGGAACCGCTGAACTGTGGACTGAAGCTGTTCTTCTTCCTTTCTTTTTCCTCCTTTAGACACAAAAAAAATAAATAAGTACCCTTCAGATATGAGAAAGCTTGTGGCCAAATTTCAAGCTCTTCACTTTGAGCAGAGAGACTGAAAATTTTTCCATGAAATGATTGCAAATCAATCTCCCTCTCAGAAATGGCTGAGCCGTCTCTGCGGAGAAGTTCCGAGTAGGTAAATAAAAAGAAATCCTCCTCAGGTGACTGTTCAGCACAGAGCATTTCATCCCAAATACTTTCGCAAAAGCACAAGAAACTGAAACAGGGTCATCTTCTGGAAAGTGCCAAGCTACTGGCTCCACCTTTAATTAGACTGCAGCATCACTTCTACACTTTACGGGGATAAATGGGGTGAACTGAGGACATACCTCATTAACAGTGTCTACTTTGTCATATTAAATCAGGCCATTGTTCTAATGCATGACGAGTACTAAGTCATTTACTTGGCAGACTTCAGCTTTTTGAGGAGCAGCTTCCCAAAGTATTTGTGAGTTTCTCCTGTTATTTTTAAATTTTTCAAAAATTATTTAAAAAGAAATCACGACAAAGAAAGAAGTAGTGAATAATTTCCAAAATACATAATTCTGATTGTCAGTATTGGAGCTTCTAAATTAACCACCAATGATGTTAGTGAGGAAAACAGCTGTTTATAGCATTAAATATATGGTTTCTAGCTCTCCCTACTGATTTGCCAGTTAACTTTGTATACATGCTTACAAACACTGCGAATGCAACTTTCAAAGAATTTTATGGAATGAAAATTCCTAATTCTTATCACAACCTAAATTTCTCTCCATCCTACCTTTGCCTTCTAAGGCACTCTGACCAGACTTAAAACAGATTAACGCATATGACAAATGACTCTTAAAACTGGTTTTGCATTTCATTAAAAATAATAAAAATCAAAAATATCACAGTGATCCGTAATCTCTAAATACCACCTAGCTAAGGTATGCTCTTTTTAGCACAGAAGTGAGAACAACAAAGTACTTTTGCACCTGTGCCTTTTGTCCTTTTGCATCCGTGAATTAAAGAAGGGACATTTCCCTTCCCACCTGAAAAGTCTCCCCCTCCCACGACCCCTCGCATCCATGAACATGCTGGCATTATCACATACATGGTGGTACTACCACATATTGCTCAGGTCACGAGGGTGGTTTCTGGCATTTACTGGTGGGGTGCTTCTTTTCATAAGAACCAACATGAAAAGGTTACAGGTGATCCTTCAAGTGATCCTGTACGTAAGCATACTTCCAGAGAAAGCTTTGGGCGAAAGCAAAGACTTAAGGAACACAAATCTTAGAAAGAAGGCTTTTAAAAACAATGCCAATTTTAGCACCACGCCATTTTGTACTACTATGAACTTCAGGCTATTGAAGGAAGAAAAAACAAAAAGGCTCCCAGCAGCTGTGCAAAATGATGACTGATTGAGAATGGGCCAGTACATCATCTCATGTTTTCTACTTAATGAAGCATCTTACTGGTGTTGACAGTTCCCACTGAGTGAAAATGACATAATTTTACCAGCAGGATGGTGTTTAGTTAAGTTATGCTGTAGGAATGCACAAAATGGTAAAAGAAACAGATGGTGAGGAGGCAGGGTTTACCCTCATGCAAGTGAAGAGGAGCTAGCCGCCTTCTAAATTGGTTCCTTCCCAAACAGCAAAAAGACCAACCACCGAAATGGACTGACAGCCTTTCCTCGCAGCCTTCCTTCTCCCCGCGAGGTTGGACACAGCGTGACTACATCAGTAAATTGTTGAAAGCAGTAGGAAAGCAACCTGCAGACTTTGGACCCTAGTAGATCTTGGAACATCAGCTGCAAGGGGCTCTGGGCACAGCTCAGGCTGTTTAGACCCTGAAGAAGAAATGAAGGAGTCAACAGCAGACACCAGCCCCTGGATCCCAGTTCACCTGCACCGTCTGCATTCCTGGCAGTGGGACCTTGCCCTGCACAAGCCGGGGTGGGAATACTCCAAAGGAGTTATGATGAGTCAGCTAAAACATAACTCTCAGCATCAGGACACAAAGAGCTCTGCAGGTAAATCAGGAGCACAAGAGCCGTGTCGGATGTGTGGTGAAGCACATCGCACTGCACCTATCTTCTTCCCAGGAGCGCTTGGAAAAAAACCAGAAGTTCAGATATTTCTGAATTTTCTTAAAATATGTTGCCAGACTATGGGTAGAGGGTCTCTGAGCAAACAGCATGCAAAAATTACTCTCATCTCTTTTATTTTCCACTGGGATCTCAAGCATAGAGATAAAGAAAACAAAAAGTGTCCCCAGTGTACAGCAAGTTAAACCCAGCTTTTGCTGAAGCACAAATTGTGATGCCTCTTCTGGGAAAAAAAACCCCAATAACCTTGTTTATGGACATACCCAGATCTCTAGTGCTTGAACTGAACAGCATGTCAAAGCACAGCTCTTGCACTGAATGAGACCACAGGACACATGAAAAGTGACACAGCACACTAAAAAATGCTGCAGGCGTTGTAATTTGTTTTCTTAGAAAAGCTCAGCTCTGATGAAGCATGAGTTTTTCAGTGAGGTCATGCCTTTCACCTCATTTTCAGTGGGGATGACTGGGGTACAAAAGAAGGTCAAGTGCTTTGCCCAAGGTTACCCGGCGAGTCCTGATCTCACGGGATCAGGATTCAGGAAGCTCCTGGCTCAACATTCCTTGGTCTAATCACCAGCCCATACCTTCTGCACGAGCCTCTCGCTCCCTCCTTTGCTAAATAAAGATCGCATGCGGTAACTCTTTTCAAATAAAACTGTTTCTTTCTGCGTGTACTGTTTTTCTAACTTGTGCAAGTACTTGACTCCTCGTTAAGAACTGCATACTGAAATCACTCAGAAATCCTCTTGAAGTCATGGGACTTTTGCATAAAAAATGATGGACTTAAGAAATAACGATTAATAAAGTTGTTTTTTTTGAAACACAGAAGTGTTTTGAAACACACAAGCTTACAAAAACATGCATAGAATTTAAAACTGCCTATCCCTCTTTCTTCATACTTGAACTTTCCTTCCAGTTTTCTTTCTTTGACTGCTATCCATCACTTATGAAAGAAAAATGAAAAAAAAAAACCCCAACACTCACTCTTTTAAATCTCCAGCCCAGAGGCAGTTTTTAATATTTCTGGCTTAAAAGAGTTCTTCAGACTGAATGAAACAATAGTCTGAAGTGCAGCTTCTTTTCAGGAGTAGACATTAAAAAAAAAGCCACAATCAGACATTCATACACCAATCCTGCAGACTTTACACAAAACAAACTTCTGCTGAAACAGCTTGTTGTAACAGACTTCTGTGGGAGAGCACAGATACATCACCCCCGTCAGACAGACAATTTGCAGGCAAGATTCTGTCCAGGCAGTGCGGAGTAGGCAATCAGAAACTACTATGTCCACACAGACTCAAATCATTGTTAAAAAGATGTGGTCTTGGAGGTCCACGCTACATCTCCTATGCTAATTAATGGGGCATGTAGAAGGTAAATATTAATTTCAATGAAAAAGTGGGAGATAGTGACACCCATTTCACATCTGTCCAACTTGGAGTAACTCGCAAATATAATTCATTACAGCTCATGGTAAATGAATGAACTCTGGGAGAGCAGATAGCGCACGAATGTAAAAATTACATTGCCTGCTGCCTGTTTATTGGGTAATTCTGCCTTCCTCTCTGTACCAGGAGTACTTTCCGCACAAAACCTGTATGATCATATCAGTAGTATTTGTTTACCTGCCAAGGAGGAAAGTAATCCCGACTTTCCCCTGCAATCTGGGGGTTCAGGGGCACACAGCCGAAGCGGACTTCTTTTAGAATCACAGACTCATTTAGGTTGCAAAAGACCGTTAAGATCACCGAGTCCAACTGTAAACCTAACACTGTCAAGTCCACCAATAAACCATGTCCCTAAAATAATTTTTGATAATGATTGTTCTGAAACATTAGGCAAAACACAGTTTCATTCTCAGTTCCCTTGCGGTTGTAGAGACGCTGATATTTCACTCTATGTATTTGCCTTTAAGTTGCGATGTTTCAGGACCCGTAGCAGCTTTTCAAAGCATAGCGCTTGTTTAATCTCATTCTCCATGAGGTTACACGTACACAAGGATCAGCACAACTCCAGAAAACCTCTGAAAACTCAGGCAATGTCAGCGCTGTGTCTGAGTCACTTCCCGAAGGCTCCTCTGTCAGAATCGCTTCACGGACATTAAAAAGGCAAAGATCCCCAATCTACTCAGACTTAAAACTACGTGGTAGATAAAGAAAAGCTCAAGCAATATTCAGAACCTGAGGATTCAGTTTCTCTACATCATATCAATGTCCCCCTTCCATCTCTCCGCTTTTCCATCCAAACTGCCTCAGCCTCACTAAAAATGTTTTTTTTTTTAAGCACTCTGTGTGCTGCAGGTGGAACAATTATATATTACATATAAGTTAATCAAACTATTGTTGGGCAAGCCAAGAATTTTTACCCAGAATTTTAACCAGAAACCTTTTGTACAGTTCATGGGTTTTTTTTTTTAAGCATCAGTTAAATTTTCTGCCCCACGCTTCACCTCTCATGAAGGCTTAGCTTTGACTGCCCATCTTTTCTCTTAACCAAAGGGCATATGTTGATGAGGGCTTAATTCAAGAGCTTTTGCAAGCAGAAGTTTGGATAGAACTTTGAAAACGGTTCAAAGGGAAGGAATCAAGCAATTTTCCTGATGTATGTCATCAGAGAAGACTTGGATGAATGTACTCTCTCTCTTTTTTGTTGTTTTAAGAAAGCAAATCTGCCTAATTATGATTACCTGGATATTTGCCTAAACTTTGTCTGTCATGAAGGAAACTTAATACAGAAGTCAGACAACCTTCACCATTTTCTCATGCACCTATGAGATTCTGTGCCCTTGGCAACGTATCCCCCTCGAAATGAAAGGCTACAAAAGACTGGTACCTGTCAAATCTGAAGCTTGTCTTTATCTGCTTTATCTTGAAAACCTTGAAATCAAAGGGCTACAAGTTCAGCAGCGGAAAAGAAAAGATGACTGTATTTAGTTACTTTTGAGTGGATACAAAATGAGCACATGTGGTAAAATGTGGAATGAGAGCATTTTTTGACTCTTCTATGGACATCAAAGGCAAGACTACCATTTAAACATCATACGCATTGTTCTTGGTTTCATTTTTCTCTGAAGAAGGGTCAGAATCACACAATTTACTATAAAGGTTACGTAGTTTGGACACGGTAGACTTGGCCCCCTTTCTACAGAGGCCTACAACTCAAATACAGGCTCATGCTCTGATTAAACACTTTCAATTCACTCAGAATTCAGCAAAATGGTATTTTGATGTATTTCAGTGAGCCACCTGAGTAGGGACCCCAGGAGCGATACCTCACTTCTAAAATGGCTTCTTTACATAAAACCATGCTCTCTAATAAAGCACTACAGTTTGCTGACAGCGCTTGCAATTTTTGTGTCCTCAGCGGTGGCAGACGCCACAAAATGACAGCATGCCGAACAAGATTTGGTATGAAACACGTTATTTTCCAGTCTGAGCTTCTGTACAGTTCCTTGACTTTAGGTGTTACAGAGTTGTATGGAATAACTTCACATAACTATAGAAAAGGAGGCTGAGAGGAGGCCGTGAAAAGCCATTTTGTGCGTCCCTCTGCCCTAGGGTAGGATCAGGCCCCCCCTGAGCCACAGCCATGCTAGCCCGCCGGCTCCCATGAACCTCCACTAACGGAGATTTCACAGCCTCCCCAAGCAATTCATTCCTGCCCTTAACTGTCCTCCTCGTTAGACGATTTTGGCTAATGCTTAAAGTAAACCTCCCTTGCTGCAATTTAAGGCCATTACCCCTAGTGCCGTCCCAGGCGGACATGGAGAATGATTTATGACGTAAATTTTTGCAATGATTTTTTAGATATATTTGAAGACTGCTTTTATGGCCCCCCTTTGGCCTCCCCTTCTCTAAAGTCACATGTAAAAGATAAAAGAAAACTAATGAACAGAGGTTTAATTAGTTCCGTGTCGCAATTTTTAAGCTATATTCTAAAAATAAAATACTTGGAAAGAACATCAGTAAACGATATTACCCAGGAGGATAGAAGGAGTAATAGCATGCCAGCGTGGTTGCATAACAGAGAAATAGGAACTTTGCAAAAGGTCAAATGAACATTACCACTGAGCAAAAAGGCAGCGGTTTCTCTGTATCTCCTCTCGAAAAAAAAAAAAAAAACAAAAAAGAAAAAAAGAAAGTTCTTCAAGATTGATGGAAAGAGTAAAGATACATATAATTTAAGTTATTAGACCCATGTAACTCTCACTGAACTAAACTGGAGCTTTGCCCGCTTAAAGACTGCAGGAAGGATGCTTTTGTATTTAAGGACTACATCAAAACTCAAGAGACAAGTTTAATCCTTGGCTTTCCTTGAGACTTCCTCTGTGATTTTGAGCAAATACCTATTGATAAAATGAGCAGTAGCTCCACTTGCTTGCTCCTGAACTCTTCTCATTTTGTTTTTGTAGATGGCAAACCCTTTAGGGCGGTAGGGCTGCCTGTACCGAAGCTTGCAGGCCTGCGGCACAGGAGGGGCCAAAGTCAGCAGAAATTTCTGACCGTGACTGCATCACAAAATGCAACACCAGGCTACTAAACAAGGAATTGTCAGGTACTGGATATATCCCATCGCAAGAGATGTTAAACGTAACTTCAAATTGATTGACTGTGTCTGTTGGTGATGTTGCATCATGCTTATCTCCACGGGATGCACAGGTTGACTTATAATTCAACACTGTAAAAGCAACAGATCTCCAACCCAAAAGTCCCAAGTATCACCGTGAGAATCTAGTTATTTTTGTTTCCTGATGGTTATTTTAATAAGGGGTACATGGAAAAGCAATATGCTAGTGCTGACCTATGAAAAACATTAACTAAATGTTGAGATTATGAGCAATCCCAGGTTCTTTAATGCTTTTCTCCAGATGTCTCTGTGAAGCAGGGAAGTGCATGAAATAAGGAAACATCATTCCTTTACAGACAATAGCCTGATGATAACAAAGACTTGGACAATGTCTACATACTGTGCCTGAGCTAGTTTAGATATCCCTGCAAAGCTGGAAGCTTAGCTGAAGGAGTTGCTTAAAGCCAAAAAAGACATCCATAGGCCACAACATGGAGCTGAACGGAGGATTTCAGGCAAGAATCCAGAAGACTATTTTTGTGACATCAAAAGTGACACCAAACTGATAGCAGCATGTCCCCTGCTAGAAAATAACCATATGCGGATTTACTATTAGTGGCTGGAGGTCTTGACAGGCTATGATTTAAAAATAACATTTATGCTGTTAGCACTGCTTCCGTGTATTCTGAGGAGAAGCTGGATTATCACCTTCAAAGTTACAAGGCTTCCTCCTGGTTTTTGCTGCATTATCCTAATTTTCTGCATTTGACATTGGAGACAAATTATTCCTGATTTTCCTACATCCAGGTAGGACAAGATTCAGGTCCTACCTCGTCACTCTTTTTGTATGGATCTCCACCTCTTATTGTCAGCTAATCAGTTGTGCTAAGATTTGGGTTGCACCTATTTCTTTCTGTGCTGTCATTTACAGCTCTTTGGAGATTTTGCCTGTTATTGCTGCTCATTCATACACTCCCCCTGAAAAACCAGTGCTAAAAATCCACCTATTTTATCTGAAGGAAAGAAAATAAACATCTAACACATAATGCAGTAGAAATCCCGGCAACAGAAGCAGCAGGCTTTATTCTGTAGCCGGCTGCTTTTCGGCTTCCTATGCACGTATCCAACCTGAGCCCCTGGGCTGGGCATCGGCCTGTTGGGTTGAGCTGCAGTTCCATTTATTTTGGTTGCCTTCCAGAGAAAGAATCTGATCCTCAAAAATGCTCTTGGATCCTTCAGAGAGGAAACAAGAGCATTCAGATCCCCTTGGAAGTCAAAGTGAGGACACACAGCCATTCCCCAGATCAAGTCCATGTTACTGATGCTGCATCTGCTACCCCTTCAACATGCAACAGGGTTATTTAAAAACCTGTGGATGATAACTCCGATTCACTTAGCGGCTCACCTTCCTCTTCCTCCTGACAGAAAGGAGCATCTTAGGCTTAGAGCCCTTAGCATCCCCTCTCTCTTGCAGGGCATCTCCTACGTTGCCAGGTGAATTCCACCAACTAACTTAAGCCGCTGTAAAATTAAAGCTACGCCCTAGCCACAGGACAGGGGGAACTTTAAGACTTCTGACTTGTAGGAAGAAATCTGGTCTCCAAATAAAATAAAGCAAGGTTTTCCCCAAAGTGCTTAACTAAAGAGTATCTATGCCACACTTTTATTTTTCATCCTTTTTTGACCTTTAATTTAATGTAAGTACTCAAGCAATTTTAGCTATGTTTTCTTCTCAACTTCTCCCACTTCAGGCCACACACACAAAGACCATTCTGTGACTTGACACCCCTCCTTCCTTAAAATCTTACAGTGAGGAGGGAAAAAAAGGGATGTTATTTTAAACAACCTCAAACTAGAGTTTTTTTGCCCATTAGGGTACTTATTTATTCGTTTCAATTCATACCTTTTTTACATTGAAAATTACAGCTTTTACAGATGCCTGTAAACGTCTAGGTATGAAAATGGCTCTTTTTCAAAAATGTGCTTCTAGATCACTAAAAATAATTCACTTTTGTTTACATTTTTTGTGGGGAATTCAAGGTAATAACACGTATATTTACTCTTCATCCCTATCTTTATTGATCTATGTTCTTTCATGTTTAATGTATCTAGACATGTACTTATTGCTGATAAAATGGCAGTGGAGACACATTACTCACCTCTTCACACACCAACTATACCAACCCTGGCAGCACGAGAAGGTCCCTCAACCCAACCTCACCGATGCCCACTAACCTTCAGCAGCGGGCATCGCTTCTGGATGCAAGCAGACACAAGTGGTCCCTCCAGCAGACTGGCCTTTGAGTGACGGGCTCAGTCTGCCAATCTACCTCCTTCTCCCAGTCCTAGACCAGGGTCGTGATGGGCCATTACCTTCACACCATCCAGGTTTGATGCCACTAAACTCATCTGATGTGAAGCTGTATTTGATGTATTGCTGTACTTATCTCCAAAGGCTCTGAATTAGTGATTTCAGAGGGCTCTTTCTTTTATAATTATACTCTCGTTTATTAAAATAAAATTTCTCTTTAGGGGACTCATTCTGCCACAACATTTTATGTTTTCATGCAACACGTGATCCCTCTCCAGCCACGACTGATTTCCTTCCTTTGTAGCACCGTAAGAGCAGTAGGATTAGGTGCGCTACTCGTTGAAGGGTCAGGTCACCGACATGCCAGCTGCTTTTTCATACTTGGTCACCTCTGGTTGCTGAGCCAGAGGTATATATGCGGCACACCAATTCTTGGGCTTTACCTGCTAGCTACTTGAAAATTGAACTACTGCAATGATACTCCCAAAGCAAACTTTACTTTGGTTTGGCATGAGGTATAAGGCAATTCAGCAACTGGCTCTCTCTGAAAGTTCTCCTTTCCTTGTTATTTCCTTCCAAGAATGTTTAAAAAAAAAACAACAAAAAAAACCCCAAACGTTCTCCACTGCTAAATTGTTGTTCACTCACCGAAGTGAATAGCCCTCATACAGAATGTATTTCCAGTGAACACAGCTCACAAAACATTACTAGATTAAAACTAATCAAGATGGCAGCAGTCTCTCTGAAGGAATGTATCATGACAGACATAATATCCCAGAATATGAACTTTCTGCTGTCACTAATTCTATCTTAAATCCTTCTGAAGGGTACATGTAAGGTTCCTGTATTAAACGGCTGTCCACTGAGGTGGAAACTGAAACAAAGCTAAACAGTTTTTTTGACCAAACCTTTATTACCTAAATACTATTGTTTCACCTATTTCAGGATTCACATTAGTACCATATTTTACCATAAATCTCCATACACTTAGAAGAAGATTAGAATTCTATTTTTTTCCACAAAAGCCGCCTTCTGCAGGTAACACGTTGTCCCAAGAAAAAGTTTCGTGGCAGTAGAGCGTGCAAGTAGTTCAAAAAGGTGAGTTATTGTCCATTGTGTATGGACTAAATGCATGGGAATGACAACAGATGGGCCAAGGGCTTTCTCAGGAGGGACACGCATTGGCATCTTTGGACAGTAGCAGCAGCCTTTGAATTTTCACTTCAACTACTGCTTAGAAACGACACTGTCAGAAAGGAAACACCTACTGTGCGCCTTCACTTGCCTTCTGATCCCTTATTAGTTAACCCTGAAGTGCCTATGTATACAGCCTTAATCCCCAAGCGAGTATCTGGACCAGGGGAAATCTGGAATTAATTGCGAAGTATTTTGGTTACTAATGCAGCTGTTACAAGTGTTTGATTTGGCAAGGGAACAGAAAAGGCACTGCATACCAATTTCGTGAGCCACTGTAAAAGCTGCATGGAGGCCGTCATCTTCAATCACTGCACAGCTGCGCTCAGGAGAGCATATGGTCCCAACGTCTGCCATTCCCAGAGTATCACAGGAATGATGCCCACATAAATCCTGCCCAGGAAGGGAAAAAAAAAAAAAAATTCATTAAAATAAATTTTTACACCCATAGGTAACAACCGGTTAAAGTCACCAGCCCTTCGCAAACAGCAGAACCTGGATAAAAACATCAAGATAAGCTTCCATCTGAAGATGTCAATGGAGTTTAAAAGCACGCTGCCCCAAGCCCACCCCTGGTAAAGTCAGCGGGAGTATTTTCATTGACTTTAACAGGATTTGCATACGTTCTGTAATTAATTATTGTTAGTTAAATTTGTATTTCTGCAACGCATACGGAGGCTCAAACTTGCATTGAGTTAGGCACTCAAAATACAGGCCATGGCAGCATTTCTTCATTGACAATGAAAATCCAATATTCTTTTTATTTACAGAAGGTGAACCAAGGCACAGAGAGAAAGCTTCAGGTTCCTGCTCGGTCCTTGAACCAGAGATCGCCTTTCTTTTCCAAAGGCAAGTCTTACGTTTGCAGTTAAAGAAATGAGATTGTTATATATTAAACCTCGTGTCACATCTGTCAAGTAGTACAATGATTAATAAAGTATTACCCAAAATACCAAGTATTTAAGCAATTCTCGGAGGTTGCTTAAAGAGTCAGCGATATGACAGACTAAAATCCCATCACTCCAAGTCGTACTAGCGCAACAACTCCATCACGTTTCCTACTTGTAGGTACAGGCTGTCTCCAAAAACCATGCAGACAGCATTAGGTTTTTTCTTTCTGTTCGAGGATGCTAATGCTAATAATAAAGATAATTATGATAATGATGAAGGCAGCTTTGGTCAGACATAGCGTTTTAATCATCAGCAGTAACTTTTCTGTGCTTCTGCTGAAGCAGAGGGAAGAATACTAGTCTGAATGTACATATATATGCTTTTTTGGTTGAGAAGGAAAAGTAGGCACCGTGCTATTTGGAACACTTCAACGTTTCACTGCGGATGAATGAAACTGTCATTTGCAAGGCACGACAGTATTATCAAATGTTATTATCAAAATGATCAGAGAGTACCTTTTTTTCCCTTCATTTTTAAGACTCTCTGCTCCCCTTCAGATCCCTTCTTATAATGACTTTCTTTTACAAAGCCTTTTGTAATTAATCAGCCTCCTCTATGAGGCTTCAGGTCAACAATGTTCACTGATTATGAAGGTTTCAAATTCAGGCAAACTTGAAAATGCACAGGATTCAAATCTCACTAAAGTCAAAGAAAAACACGCTGAGTTTACAGATACTGTGAGAGAGCATCTCTTTGGAAAAAAAAAAAAAAAAGTGTATTTTTTTTTCCCCAAGATGAAATAAAGAATTTTTCAAGCCAAAATTACATACATATACCGAGCAAGAATTTTGGGATCAGTTCTGGCTTCCAGGTATCTGGGAACTCTTTTTGGTAAGTGCACTCTTGGTGCTACTTAATATCAAGATTTAAATGCCGCAGTACCAATGAACAAAACAGCCTCACAAGAAAAGAAGGAATGAAGTTCAAAAGTATTTCAATTCCGGAATTTTCACAGGTATAACCCATGGTTTAAGAAAAACTTCCATTCTGTAGCAATGCAGACAATATGCAGACAGTTTTCTCTCTAACCCACTGGCTCCTACCCTCGACATCCAATTAGCTCCTCAGACCTTGCTTCTGGCTCTGCATGGGTTATGGGAAGGTACAGAATAAGGATGCCCATTTGCAAGTACTTTAAAGGAAATGCGATTTTTTTTCCATTTTTGTTTAGGCAAATAAACTTCGTATCATTTTCAGCACCTCTGGACCAATGTTATAGCGTCAAACATCTCGGGCATATTCAACAAGGAAGATACAGTCCTTAAGCTTCAAAATTATTTTTGCTTGGCTTCATATCCATTTAGCCCTTCATGTACCACTTCTGAATCTGGCCCTTTCAGTCTAAGGGTAATTTTACACAGGGTAAAGGCTACGTAAATGTAACTGTTAGTGGTTTACCTACAGCAGCATGAGTAACAAAACTCAGGAAAAATGCACGTGCGTGGCACCAATAAAAATACCTTTTCATGGTGATATAACTGGTCTAAATAAATGAGTGCGAGCTGTATAGGAAGTAAGATACGTTTATACTAGTGCAATTCGAACTGAATCCACACAAGCAGTTGAACTGAAATTCTTACACAAGTACCAAAAAGTACACAAATCAGGCAGAAAGCAGATTACTGGAGGAGTTCTAAATTACTCTCAGGTTGACAGTGCCAATAACAGTATAAAATGCATTAATTCAGGCCTTGTCTCTGCCTGCAGATTCTGTGTCATTTGGTCTTTTCTGGTATTTGGGTGTCATTATTACGTAGATACTTACATCAGCACTAATCCCAGTGTGGGCACAATTGTATCAGCACACAGATGTCTTATGCCAGAGCATGATTTATTTCCATTTGCATACAACAGCAGCTCTGCCAGCGATACGGCTGTGATGCTATACCAGCAGATGCTACCAGACCTCACAGTGATTTTCTGGATTTGATGACACAAGTATAAATAAAAGAATACAATCTTTCTAAGCAAGCAATCTCATAAACTTCCTTCGAGTTACTTCTGATGGGATGTGCGGAGTATGGAAAATTACGACAGGGATGTTAACCGTAAGCAGCCCTTCTGACTCTTGGCTGGTTAGTACTCCCACCCTCAAAAATTTCAAAAGCTATCCACAGGATTGTGTTAACACCACCTTCGTTAGACATCACAAAAATAGCTATGTACATATGCAAGCGCTAACAGACCTAGCCATGTTTGGTCACTTTGCATGTGTCACGTGTTACCGACATTGCATCACGCTGCATGCCTGGGTCTTCCTCAGAAATCCAACCACTTCATCAAACCACTGCTCCTCCACTTCCATCGCTTCCCAGCGTATGACACATAGGCACACATCTCAGCATCCCACTAGGAACTCGCAAGGCAGGGCTCACGTGCATAACCGTTGTCTGGACAAAACAAAGCAGGCTTTACGCTTTCTTTATGAAATGCCTTAACTTCAGGTCAGATAAAATCAATTTCCTGAAGGGCTGTATTAGTTAAAGGTTGCTCCTAGGAAATCCCACAGCAGCAAGTAAGTGATTCTGAAAATTGGTTATCTGTAAAACTACCTAGCTCGTCCAACGCACCCCAGACAGCGGGAAAGCAGCTGTCCTCAGATGGTGTGGGACCAACGGTCCCCAGAAATGAGAAGAGAGGAGAGTGACCGCACCACGGTCAGAAAGCGGTGGACATGGTGGAGTAAATCCCTGTTCCCTTCAGGCAGCTCCATCACCGCATCCCCGCTGCCTCCCCGGCAGCTGCCCGCCGAACCCCAGCCAGGAAGCGGTGGAGGAGGCTTGTGAAGGATCTGGGAAACGAGGACAGGAAATATTTTCTGGTGTTAGCTTCTTTGTATGAAGGTGCTACTGGGGAGGGATGTCTACGGGTTGCCCATCCGCTGCTAGAGGAGGGCATGCCTTGGCTACGCTTCGATCGGAGAGCGTGTGCTGAGCCTTCTGGCTTTCGTCGCAGACTTCGGTTCTCAGTGACTGCGTGGGGATCCTTTTTTTAAGCTAATGCTGACATTGCCAATAACCACGGAGGCAGATTACTGAAGACTAAGCTCCATTATGTGCTCAACTCATAGCCTCATTTATTCTGTATTTCTCTTGCCTCTGCATGATCTGAACTTCAAGATACTTCTATTCATAGCATCCCATAGTACAGACTATATACACAATTCAAGCCTATCAAGCGGCATCTCTGAGACAAATACTCTGAAAAGTTTGCTATCGGGTCAGCTCACCATTCCCTAGCTACACGTTCCTCCCCAACAAATGGTTTTGAGTGATGTTATTGAAAATCACGTCTGTTTACCCTTCCACTGATTTAAATCTTTATGGCAAATTTCTTTTGATTTAAACCTCCTGTAGCTGTACTGGCCATGGATTATTTGTCACCAGCATCAATGGTTATATTTTTAGTTTTCCTGGGCAGTCTTAGAAAGCAGTCTCAGAAAGCAATCTCAGACTTCTAAGAAGTAAAGTTTCTGGGAGTACAGTAAAGTTTTTATTTCCCTTGAAAATCTTTTTTTGTTGTTAAAAACAAGCCCTGATGTAATGATGCAATCTGAAAAATCTGTGTGGGTCTCTTCAACTTCTCACACTCCAGCTAAAGCACTAAGAAAGTGGGGACTCACATGATACTTAAATTCAGTTTCCAATGATTATTCTGCTCTGCTGCGTGGCATCTATTTGAAAAGTTAATCGCTTACTCAGCTCTGTATACTCATGTAATCGCCTCCGAAGAGCAGCAGAAGTTTCGAAGAGTAAATGTTTCTTGCTATTTCTAAAGAAGGAATGCGGAGTCCGGCCCTCGATCTGCATTACAGTAGTTCCAAAATAGAAGAATGACTAGGAAACGCGTTTGCTACACAGGAGGCAATAGATGTTAAGACATAAGCTTTGGCAAAGGAATGGCTTAGGAAAACTGAGCCGTACATCATAAGACTAGTAGTTAATTAGCTGATTAAAGGCCAAGTTTTCTTGGCATTCATAAGTACATCAAGAGCAGCTGGCGGTTTGCCATGGATACGTGGCATTGTTGCGAATGAAGATAACCGTCGTGGCTCCCTGCTGGAGCAGTTAATTTATTTTACCTGGAATTCTTTGATTTGTGCAGTAGGCTTAAAAACAAGAATAAACTCTTTAGTGAAACCCAGTATTAGGCCAGAGCCTGTGGACTGGGTCCAAAATAGGATTTAAGCACCAAGGCGGACAGTTTGGAGGAATGTTAAGGGCAGAAGAACAAAAGTGGCTCACATGTCCTCTGGTCTTTGAGTTATCTGCCCTTCACAGGGCTTGCCCCAAAGTGCCACAGTTTTACACTTCTGAGCAGCTTAGCACTTAGCTTACACTAAAGCTTGATTGGGGTTGAGATGTTTAACGTTTCTCCATCTTTGCCCCTGAGGGAAGCTAAGCCGACAGACGTTCTCAGATCAGATGTACGAGAAACCAACAGGATTAGGTTTTCTATCGGGCACAGCTGCACAGCACCTTCTTTTAAAGCCCAGCTAACAGCTTTTACATCTCTGTGTGTTTGTTCGCTTGCTTTTCTGGTTTCTTTGCAATAGCTCATCAGTTAAAGCCTTTGCCCAGTATGAAGGTGATCCAGCTTCAAATCCCTTTCAGGGATGAGGATACTTTAGAAGCATCTGTCTTAGGAGAACGCCCTATGGTCTACACCAGACTGCGGTCTACAGGGAAGGTCCGTGCGTGTCCGAGCAGGCAGGGAGCTGTGGCTTCTCCTCCTTTCTCCAGCCCACGTGCCAAAGGCTTCCCTAGCCCCGGCTGCAGATAGTGCTCACGGTGCTTGGCCAGGGGACCTAATTTTCAGTCCCGATTCCTCAGCCTGCTTCTGTATTTTACACTGAACAGTCCTGCGGTAAATTAGAGAAACAGTCTTCTCTCCGTGCTCTGGGAACCCAGATGGCCTTGCTCTAAGCGGTGCGCTCCAGTCAGCAGCTTCAGGTCACAATTTCTCTCCTTCCCACCATATGAATCTTGAATTACTTGGCTAAACAGTGACATAGCTTTGGTCAGAGGGGTGGAAAGTTTCCTTAACACCTGGAACAGCTTACAACCTACCGGTTAAGGGCCTCTCCTGGGAGGTGGGCGATACAGACCTAAAATCCCTCAAGCAGAGGAAGGAATTAAATACGACTTTCCGACTTCCTGCAGCAGGGTTCCCACCGCAGTCCTGCAAGGGGAGGTTGGGGTCGGGCGGTATTTGGGACCCACGCATCCACCCTCCCGCACACCCCTCTGCAAAGTGGGTGAAACTTTATTAATGTCACATCAACGTGGAACGGCGCATGTCAGGGAAAGTAAGGTTCACCCAAACAGGAAGGATGACGGGTATCACCCAAGGAGTGCACGATGTCTGGAAGGCAAAAGGAGCATGAGATCGAAGTCGACAGCCTGCAAAAGTTATACTGGAAATAAGGGCTAACCCGTGAACAAAGTCCTTAGGGCATGGTCTATTTCCCCCCTCAGCCGATACTGTGACACTTAAAAGAGAGGTTTTACAAGCCAAAACGGTGGAACGCTGCCCTGGAGGAAGCCTGCTGTGAAAAGTCCTCTTCCTGAGACACTGGTGGGTCCTGCTGATGGGGATGTCCAGGTTAGGGCATCGGGGAGGGGGCCTGGCCATCGCCGCGGGGCGAGGAAGGACTCACTACAGCCTCACTGGGACACTGCCCTGTCCTCCTCCCTGGCCATATTTTGAGCGGATGACCGAAGCCTGGTTACCTTTTGTGGCAAACCGGAATGGTGATACCTGCCATACCTACCAAAGGAAAAATTACATATGTTCCTCCAGTAGTTTAACTTAACAATTGAGTTAACTTAAAAATTAACTTTAAAATTGTCTTCCTTTCAGGTTAATACGATAAATACAGGCCTGAGTTTTGGGCATTTGAACATCACATGTACAGAGCTGTCTTTCTGAATTCTAAGAAAGATGAAATTGAAGAAAACCCAATGTATGCATGACGTCGTCTTGGGCTCAGTTAAGCACGTATATCCTACACTTGCAGGCTTCAGAAACTACCTCCTCACCAGACTGGATATTTAGGCATGTTCTTATTCTTCCCGTGTACGGTACAGGGGCCCTAGGCACTCACCGTCCAAGGATGCTCTACAGCAAAGTCTCGGAAATAAAGCCTAAACTGGATTAAGCTTTTATGCTCTGAATGGACAGATTAACAAACCTCTTTTTCCTAAAGCACAGAAAGAAAACACAGCAGCATTATGCAAACCACAGATTATTTATAAATATTGACAAAACACACAAAAAGCATTTGGACTCTGCATGGGGAGGGGAAGGGCAAACGAAGTTTCAGCTATGAAACGGGTGACTGGTGAATAAGGAAAAATGTGCAATTTAACTTGCCTAACCCATAGTTCCTCTGCGGGGAAACTCCACACCGTCTCTGTAGATTAGCGTGAATCACACTACTTCTCCTGCACAAATTACGTCCCACTTTAATTTTCCCCAGGCACACTATCTAAACGTGTTAGATTTGCAACAGAATTGGTGAAAACGCTATGAAACTGGTAGACACATCACGTTATAATTTCTTCAGAGTAATAATAATAAACATTAGTGAAATATATTCTATTGACCACTGGCACAGTGACCTGTTCTACTCATGGGATAATAACTGTGGGAAGATGATAATATAGAAAAGAAAAAAAGAAGAACTAGAGCCAAAGAAAGCACGTGCTCCACGCAATGATCATCGATAGAGCTGAGATAATCCAAAGCTGGCTGTTAAATTTCAACGGCACTGTCAGATTGACAGTTAAACTAAATCACACACACAAGACCCATACAATTACTGGGCAGAAAAAGGCAGGACAGCGGCCTTTGGCTCTAGCATTAACTTTTTGTTAGAGCCAGGCATGATGGTACTATCACAGATGATGCTGACAAGCACTTCGGAAAGTCTTTTTTCTTGCTCTTCTTGTCTGTATCTACTTTGAGAAATATCTATTTTCATTTTCATACGATTCAGAACTGGGGGGAACGGAAAGGAAGAGAACTGGATTTTGCCCAAATGCATCCAATAGTTCACTTGAAATTTATCTAAGGGCCACTAATGAAATAGACTGGATGAATTCTAGAGGATTATTGCAGAGCCGGCTAGACCTCGGAAAAGAACAGTCCGAGTTCAAGTGCCATTTGTAAGTCACGTCTAATAGGTTTTTCTACTGTGACAAATAACCTGGCAAGCATTTTGTTGCACCCATAAAAACCTGAGACTGAAGATAACCTGCTTCCAGCTTCCGAGAAGCGTTCACAACAAAAAAGCCTGAAACGGACTAAATTCTGAATTTGCTGACAGTGTTGCCTTCACTGCCATTGAGAACCAAGGGAGGTAATCTCCGGGGGAAGAGGGCTTTACAACCTCTTCCTCCTCCCCACCACAGAGCCGCTTCTCTCTTGCCGGACGGGGCGAAGGACTCACCTGGCCACCAGACCATCGAGTCCTTGCACCACCATATCCCACCCACCCAGCATGCTCTGAGGATGCAGGCGGTCCAAAAATTTACAGCTGCTGTCAAGGACTCAACCACAAAGCAGTCCAACAGCAGGGGACCCGTGTGTTCCCTAAGGCTGTTAAGGCCACGCCGCCTTCATGAGAGCTCCCACCGGATTTATTAGAAAAACGATCACCTTTTGGTACTGAGAAGTCAGACCTCTGTCAGGCTTGATACTGGCCATCCTGGGTCAAAATGAGAGCTTGAGACCGCCGGGAAAATATACGTCTCCTTATTAGATTTGGGGAATTTAAATAATCACTGTGGAACCCAACGAAGCGTCTGCAGTGTTTAGTGACAGATCATTTTGGTGCTCGCTGAAGGTGTTCACAATCTCCTACGCAGGGGATAGTAACGGCCAGACACGCTACTGCAGCCTTCCTTGCAGTTGCAGAGTACACGTGGGATTTACTGCAGCTAATGGATAGTCACCCCACTGAGAAGCAATACAGAGCCTTAAAATAGCTTTAACATCTTGCCTGTATCACCCAAAACTGAACGCGTGATCATACTTATTTACTATTTACTACGCTCTGCAGCATGACTGCTTTAAAGGCCTTATCAAATTAAATACAGATTATGACTGAAAGGGAGCGGATGTTTTAATCCAGAATCAGTAAGTCTCCTTCTAAATATCTTTTTCCACGGGAAGTACTTGCTAGTACAAATGATGATGGGGATCACAACTTGAACTGCCAGTACTAATTTTATAATAAGGGAGAGCTGCCAGCACACTCTTAGTCTATCAATGGTTATTAATTTATCGTTAAACAAGCAATGACAACAGAAGAGGAGGAAGCGATGGTGCCAAATTCTGGCGGGACTCTTCCTTTATAAGGAACTCAAGTAAAGCTGCTGTCTTTTCAGAGAGCCTCTTTTGGTGTCAAAAACAACACCCAAGTAAATGTCACTCCAGAACGAAGATAATTGTTATATTAGAGACTCGTATGGCAACAGGCATGCATAATTTAGATTCCAACTACACATAAACAGTTACATACAGCTGAGGACACGCGTTCAGCTGACAAACGATTTGCAAATATTATTCTGTTGACGCAGAGACACAAAGTTCAAGGTGGCCTCGGTTAGTAAACAAAGACGGAAAATGTACCTCACACGTTTACCCCATGCCTAAAACCCAAGCCATTTAGAAGAAGACATCTGGATGTTCAAAAATTAGCATGACGGTATTCAGAGCCCATCAAAACACGCAGCCATGGCTTGGCGTCTAGTAGCTAAGCAACGTACTTCATACATTCAAAACACAGTTGTAAAAGTTGGATCCTCCTGCCAGTTGCTGCCACTCTCACTGAAAAGCTAAACTGGAAAAAATCTCTCTTTAGTTCAAAGTGGGGCTGTTTTCTCCGGGAAACATCTCTACTTGCTTTTTCATCCTTTAACCCTTTTCGTGTTTACATTCCAAGAGGAGCAAACAGATTCGTGTTGACATTTCAAGCGTAAGCATATAAAAAGCGTGTGGACTCAGACATACTCCCTGCAAAGAACATCGTGAACACATGTAGCCAGAAACTGCAGTCTCGGTCTTACTGAGTCAAATACTGAAATGGAATGCCAAACAATGTGCGTGTGCACACAGCAAATCATTAAAGCAGATTAAGTTATACTGAATCGCACTGAGGAGCTAATCCCACAGCTAAATGTGTTAAAATGTAAACCAAGAAGGCGGAAGCCTGTGCTTTCTTCTTGCAAAGCATTTACATCCCTAAGTAACAGTGCAAGCGATATTTGCATCTTAAGAGTGGAAGGAGACCACAGGAACTCTGACATTTTCTTTAGTTTAGGTACTGCTGACATCCCAAAGAAGTAACTCTGCGCATGGAAGGCGCATTGCTCGGGAGTCTTTGAAAGCAGATGACCGATGAGCAGCACCCTCTTATTCTGGCAGGAGGGCACCCATGCGAAGAATTACAGATAAGCATCTGTAAAGCAAGCGCACTTTAAATTCACATCCTATCTCAATCCAAATTAACTTAATAATTGATGTTAAGATTCACAGCCTGCCGCCCTAAGAGTTTCTGAATTGTAATAAATCCCAGGGAAATAAATGGGAATACTGGCAGAGAAAAACACTTCTTTAGCAAAAAGTGATGGATTCTAGCCCAGGCTTAATTAATAAGCCATTAGAAAGGATGTTTATAGCAAAAAGCAAGAGCATTCTGACCCAGGCTAGGTAGTCTGCTTTCATTCAGATTATAACGATAAAAAAATGAAAGCTTGCAAACTGGAGCGACGGGCTTTAAACTGCTAAAAAAGGGTCCTGCTGTACAAGTGATGCCTGACTGACACAGAACCTAATGTTTCAACTATTTACAGCTATAAAAGCAAGCCAGGCGCTTTTTTTTCCCCCTTCTGGAGCAACTCCTTCCACAAACCATCCAAAGCATCCTTTTTGGCAGGCTCCTACGATGTAGAAAAGCCGGAGAACTCAAACGAACGGAAAGTCATGCAGTTATTTTTTTCGTACTCGGGGAAGGGAAAAAAAGAAAACACCAAACCCAAACCGCTGAAGGGATATTCTTACAGAAGAACTTCATTGCATAAACTCGGCCACATGTCTACTAGAGCAATGTCCCTTAACGACCTCTGGCAATGCAATCGATTAACGACCGGGCAGGGAGCAAGGCACAGCTCTGCATGGGTAACACTGGCCGGACCCGACCCACAGTTGATCAGGACGCCCGTTTTTCACTTGGGGAATGAGAAAAGAGACTGCATCCCCCCGCCACCCGCCCCGCTGTTTACCTGCGGTTTGCATTTACGTCCTACCCTTGAACCACAAGCGCTGCTGGCTTCCAGCGCGGTGGAGCTATTCTTGCTGGAAATAGCATCTCAACACGCTCAACAAGGAAGTCGCGTGTACTTTTAAGGTGCTCTCCACCATCCTCCCTAGCGGGTTTGTTTGGGGGCTAATTTAGGCGAGGGACCGCTATCAGCCCTTTTTTTTTGCCTGGACGACTCTCCCTGGAGAGAGAAGGGCTGTGTGTGAAACATCTCACTGGGAAAGATGGAACATCTCCCAAGCAGAGAGAAGTCAGGTGGCCTCAGCCGAGTCCCTCGATCAGGCAAATTACCACCTCTCCACCCTAGCAGGAGTCCCAGCGCCGCACTGGCACGAATGCCTGTGTACCTGCAGTGGGGATGACCTCCCAAGGGCGAGGGCGCACACAAACACAAAGGCAATTTGTCGGGTTTTCGAGCCCTCTTCCATCCCCAGCAGCTGTGCCGGTGGGTGCCGGTCCCTGAGGCGCGGTGTGACCCAAGGGAAAGGCCGAAGGGGTGAGCAGGGAGGCAACTGCCGGGCAAAGCAGGACAAGG
>NW_009610371.1:0-7311 GCF_000690535.1 Cariama cristata
TCTATCCCAGCTGAAACCAGGACAGACACTTTCTCTGAAGGTTTGGTTTTTTCCTTCTCTGTATAGTAGCAGCGATTTTCCCTTTTTTTGTGCAAACGGAACAAGTAAGACGATGCCGCAATCCCTTCTTGTAGCATAAAGAACAGTCACAGGAAACACATTAAGGTCATTCCCTCCTCCTTGGTTGCAGAATGCACTCTCTGGAGATTGTTTTTAGCATTGTGGTGTAACTGGGGAAAAAAGTGAGCTTAAGCAACACACCTACAGGGCATCTAAAAGTTAACTGATTTAATAGGAACTAAGTAACTCAGCAGATCTTACCATAGGGTTCTTACAAACCAGCCAACCAACCAGCCAGTGAAAAAACTCCTTCCAGATACCTAAAATATCTCTTATGCAGCTATAGCTTTGCATTTGTTAATGATAACTACACCTAGTACACATTTTTGTCGCACTCAGAGAAATAAAGCAGTTTGTTTATCTGTCAGTGGAAACAGTATGTTCAGAATTCATCTTTTCAAATCACAACACGGAGTTCACAATATTGTTGCCTATTCACACCATATATATGTTTGTGTGTATATATATAATTTGCTCAGTCTTTCCCTCTTCATTTTCAGTGTTCCTCTATTTGCTGCCTAGGTCTTCAACATATTACCCTGAAAAATACAGTTTAAAGCAGCCGAGATAACAATGGGGAATGCTGCCAAGCAGGGAAGCATGATTTTTTCTTTAAAAAAAAAAAATAATTTACAGAAAGATCCAATACTGTGATAGGTTGGATGCAGACTATATCTTCCTTTTTTTCCCTACCATGTTGGTAGAAATGCATTCTTACAGTTCAGTTTCATATTTTCATTACAATGAACTTAACGTTGGTCCAGCAACCGAGATAATTTTAGAATTAAGTTACTATCCAACATGCAGGAACACGTTAAAATGTGACAAAGTATTCTGGGTCCAGTGGGTTTTCCAGCTACAGCCCTCCCTGAGGAGCTCTTGCCCCCTCGCACTTCAGATCGGCACCCAGCCTCGGGGAGCCGAAGGCAGGTCGGTTAGGCACATCTGGCCTGGCTTTATGCTCATGAGAGCAAAATGACTTTGGGTTCCTCTCCAGAGTCTCCCCTCAGACGTCATGAAGACACAGCTGAATTTCTGCTATGTTGTAGAAGAAACTATAAATAAGAATAGGAACCCTGGCTAATCTAGCAAAGCAAAAGAAATCTCTCTCTATACCTTGTTGGCAATGAGTAAAGCAAAGATAAGACACTAACTAGGTTTCTGTAACAGTCCATAAAATATTTCTTAGACTTAATTTTCAGAGGCCAATTAAAGTAATAGTCCTTGCATTGCTCATTCCATGCATACTAAGCACGATTTTTTGGTTTCTGTCCTGCTTGAACTGAAAGAAGAGAAATCCAGACAAAATATGTACATATGTCTATGAAAATATGCATCCTGAAGTCAGAAATTCTGCTGAATTGAAGAGACAACATTAAAAAAATCTTTTTAGGATTCTTACTGCCAATTAGCAATTTCTTTTGTAAAACATATGACTGCCAGTGATTACACTTACATTTAATCTGTTCTTATTTTATTTAATCTCTAAAACGTTGAAGAAAAGTTATTGCTTGTGATGTTGATGCTGAAAATTGTCAGTCTACAGAAATGCCCGAACCGGGTCAGTACTCTTTCATGCCTAAAACCTTGCCTTACTCCCATCAACAGGGGAGGCAGCCCTAGTCTACACAGTCTAAACTTCACCTGAGTCTTTTTGCTGGACTTTGATATTGGATGGACTCTTCTGAAAGCCAAAACTTAGAAAAAAGAAACTAGTCATCTCAGGAAGTGACACAGAATTTAGGTCTGCGTGAGCGTGGAGCAACCTTCCCTCACTCATAGATCTTTTATCGAGAGACCACCACCAGACGCGCCAAGCGGGTTGGATCCCTTTTGTCCACTGAGAACTAGCCAAAAAACATGATTACAAAAACGTTGCATTATTTCTTCCAACCACCATTCTCTGTTTCCACATCTCATTGTTCTGAGGGTGTTCACAGTTGCAAGGCACAGCAAATCACTTTTACTCTTGTCCAAGATTCTGCAGAATCAGCTGATACTTCAACTTATTTTTTAAATACATCTCCAAATATCTCAGCTGCTAGGATAATTTAACTTCCATATGGTTCCTCCAGGTACCTGAAGCAAGGCACATGGTTAAGTACCTCCCTGAATTGTGCCCTGCATAAATATTACTATCTTATGTAAGTATTTCAATAGTTCCTTTCTTACAGAAAAAAAAATAAAATATTTACTTACTAAACAGTTGGCAATAGAGGACCTGTAAGCTTCTCTTCATGGTATCATGTGGTCCTGCTGGTCTGCCAGTTTATTCATGATTCTGTCAAAAAAAATCAAGAGAAGAAGAAAATGGTTTATTATAAAATATATGTTCTACTGTTACACCTGTTGATTACAAAGTAAGATGAAGCTTCCCAGGAAAATCATACTGTTCAGCAATGGGAAATTGCCTAAGAGTGTTTTCTTTGTGTTTAGCCGTGCCCTCCAAGAGGTTGGCAGTGAAGGGTAGAGCTATGGCCAAAAAGGGGAAAAACTGTCAAGAGTACAGCAAATACACGCACTGAGAATTACTTTCATGTTGTGTCTATGACTTGATAAAATCGATCCCACAAGAGTCTTTCCAGTCTGGAGAAAGGGTCCTCTCACCGGAGGAGCACACGCGAGATACGGATGCTGCCAGGCAGCTGTGCTGGGCACACAGGGCTGGAGCCTCCTCATCTTTTTGCATCCCTCAGGAAGTACAACGAGGAGAAAGTCCATCCTCCTTTCCCAATCAAAACTTCAGTGGGGTTGAAGAGGGAAGATCCCAAACTGTGCCGAAATGGTAGCAAAGAGGGCAGCTTTGTCCTGGCAACTTTTTAGCTCCATGTTAGCCAGCTGTTGTAGCTCGTATCACCTCCTGGCCTACCCCACCAGCTACCTGGGCTACAGCTAGAGCTGTAGCAACTGGAGAACCTTCTCTATGTCCCTGGAAACTTTCGATTTCTCCTCAACTGAGCTATCTTGGTGTAGGAGGGAATCTCATAATTCTTGTAACTGCTGTCTGAAAATGCGATGTGGCAAAAATATCTGACCGCCTCATCTCCTCGCCTTTGTCCATTTGGGGAGTGACTAATAAAATTCTATGTGTCCTCAGACGGTATTTTCAAATACTTGTCACAGATACTTTTCACCTCGGTTTTAAAAATATTATGAAAAAATAAATAGCAATCATGCCGATATTAATCATTCACACTGTGAGGAAAATAAATGCATAAATCAGAAATGAAAAGCAAATGTAGCCCCAAAGCACTGCTGTGAGTAACATCTCGCTGCGTACCCAAAGACAACACAGTATTTAAGCTCTTCATGCCATAAAAAAAGCATTTGCTAAAGATTCATAAGCAACTTTGAAAGACAGGACACTGAGCTCATCTTCCTAAAATGCCTCTTGTCAATATTAAATAGCATGTAGTATCCTCTAGTTTTCAGTTCAACATCATTTCACCTTCCGAACTCCTGGGGACATTTCTGAGTCATTTTAACATGCCCCCATATAAATCTTTCAGAGTCTATTTAAAATGCAGCCTTGAAGACATAAAATAAACAAGTCAAACCAATGAGTAACACCTTTGAACTGAGTAAATGCTGAAGAGTTTGTGAAAACAGAACTATGTTTGACTTTTACGTGGAAGCCTCAAAAGGATCGTGACTTTTCTTGCCTGTGTTCTGTAACAAAAGATGCTCGGGATTTGTTAGTTATTAGATACGGAAATCTATGGACACAAACACCGTGGTTTTGGATTCTCCCACGCTTTACTTTCCATTTAAAACTGGACCTTAAAAACATCTCAGTAACTTGCAGAAATGTCAGTATTTGCAAGGTGTTTTCTCCTAAATGAAAGCAATCATCTGTGAATTATTTTACTATTTTTTAATCAAAATCAGAATGAGACTTATGCTGTCGTTTGATCATGAAAACTTGCTGAGACTCCTGTTCACCCCTTTCTCCTTAAGGCTTATCAAACAACAAAGCAGACATAGTAAAAAAACTCAGTCTTTATGCATAAATAGACATCATATAGTCTACTACAGCACTTTTCAAAGATGCGTATACAAAATGTCTATATTTAGCATCAAGATATTAATAAAAATACACGCAGTAAAGGACAAGAACCAGATAAGCCACTGACAGTGTAGATTCTATATCCTCAAGGACTCTGCTTCCAACTTTGTGTCAAAACAGGATTTACAAGCACTGACCCATCTGAATTCATAAAAATACAATGGAAAAAAGGGAGAATCTGAAATTGCAACCCTAAATCCACATTATTTACTTTGTATAATTTGAACTGTGCTCGGCAACTGCGACGTGCTACAGTTTTTGGCGGTGAACCACAATTTTTTCGTATTTCTCTTCCATCTCCATGTTAATGCTACCCATAACGTATAAAGGTACTTGCTTAGAAATTCTGGTATTGTGGTTAAAATAAACGGTATGCTTTTGGGTACATATTTACTTACACAGGACTCTTAGGGTAATTTACCCTGTGCTAAGAAATAGGAACTAGTGTGCATAGGGGGAAAGAAACAAAGATGAGCACTGGAAAACTTTCACTATGTTCTTCTGTTGCCCTCAGCTGGAAGATTTACCTTTTTGACTACATGGCCATAAAATTATACATAGAGAACTCAGTGAAGATGCATAAACCAAATGTCGCCATGAGTTTACAACCTCTCAATTTCTTTAAAGTCCTTGGTGTGACTTAGGGTTAATAGAATTGAGTACTTCAGTTGGAAGGGACCTACGATGATCATCCAGTCCAACTGATTTAAATTTAAACACAGGTTGAAAAAATACTGCCATTAAACTTTCCAGAATTTTTATTTCTTGTGTACAGGAAATGCACGCAAACCAAGGATTTATTTCGCAGATATTGTAAGGCAAGAGACGTTTTATGAGATTTATTTCTATACCTTTGGAAGCCAATGTTGGTTTTCCAAAGACAGAGACCGCTTGTGATGACTATCAACGCTGCACAAAGTTCCGGCAGATGAACCAGCCCATTAAGTGCCTGCATTGAGACCTGATGTACCAACAGAGGAACCGCTGCTGCACCTACCCAGGTGAAAGCTTCAGCAAGCCCATTACCTTGTCTTTAACACTAGCTGCTAGCAGGGCAAACACGTGAAACAACATAAAAATAAAGTCATCCTTACACCCTGGCGTAACTTGCTCTATTTCCAGCAACCCTGAGGTGAATACAGTATCTGAGCTGCCATGCTTTTTAACATGACAATAATTATTCCTTGCTTATCTCACAATTTTAGCCTTTCATTAGATCATTTAGAATCTCTTTTTCAAGCTGAGGAATTCTCATCCTTTTGTTTCTTCCATATAGAAGATATGCTACCCTATGTCTGATAATCGTCATGCCTTAAGCTGTACACAGCCCTTCCAGTTCGGATCTGAGGAGTAGGGAACAAAACTGCACGCAGCCAAAGCCTAGGCGTGTATGGGATTTTTGTCTTGGACAAGGAAGTTCGGATCTGAGGAGTAGGGAACAAAACTGCACGCAGCAATCAAAGCTTAGGTGTGTATGGGATTTTTGTCTTGGACAAGGATGTCTCCTGTTTCTTCTCTACTCCATTCCCAATTCTGCCTACGATTCTGTTTTGCTTTGTGACTGCTGCGGAGCTTTACTCCACTGTTTTATAGAGCCGCTTGCTACAAATCCCTGAGTGGTAATCACTCACCTGGAGTCCATCCTCAGGTGTGGAGAGCTAGGACTGCCTTTCGCCTGTGTATGTGACTTCGCAATTATCAGCCCTGAATTTCACCTGCCATTTTACCACCCAATCACCTACTCCCATGACATTTCTGAGAGATGGCAATGAAGGGCAGAGTTATTATTATTATACAACAAATTGTTATATATTTACATATGTTATTATATGACCTATTGTATATAACAGCTTCTGAAGTTGCCACAGTTCCAACACTAATACTAGTTTCAGCAGCTTCCCTTCCAATCACAGTTTAATCCTGGAAAATCTTCTGCATCTCTAAGAAGAGAAAGCAAAGTTTCATGGTCAGGCATTTGAAAAGCTACAGAAGAAATCTCCTTTCTGAGTCCCAACCCATGTCCAGCCACCACAGTACTATCTCACGGCCATGTGGGCACACCTAATCCAGAAGTTCAAGTACCTGGTTTTTGCAGTCTTTAACTTATGAAAATCTTTTGCAAATCTTCCGTGATAAATACATTTATTTATCGCGAGCAAGAAAGGTTACATACTGAGTGGCTCTTAGCTGAGAGAGCTCCAGTTCACCAACCCATGTTTTCTTAAGTATATGAGCATGCAGTTTTAGGCACTAATAGATTAGTGGAGTTGCGCACATGCAGATGGAAAACGCAGACACGCAGCCAGTTCCTGACCTTGGGCAGATTAATGTAACACCAGAGTATCGCCACCTGTTTTAAATGCACCAACTGTCACTTAGAAGAAGGAAAAAAAATACAAAGAGTGAGTAGAAACAGAAATGGTCCTGGGAAAAAAAAAAAACAAACCAGATTTGGAAAATGTGTGCTAAACTTTAATAACCCAAAATCTAATCTGAGTACCGGAGTTCTGTACCCATTTTATCCTCACTATTTAACACACTTCCCTGAGTTTTCTCAGGAGCACACTTCTCCAAAATATTAATTTTAAAACATATTGTGCTTTAATGTCTGAGAAGCCATTCTGAGTATTTGAGGGAATTCTCTATTACAAATATACCAGACCTTTGATTAAGATTTTTTTTTTAAAAAAAAAACAAACTCTTAACCTTAATTTCCTAGATTCATATTTAGGTCCTCAATTAAATGGGCATATTCCCAGTTACTCTGAACACCCATTGTCTCTCCTCTGAAAACGAGAAAATAAAGGTCTAATTATGACTGTTGGGTTTTTTTCTATATTGTAATTCATATTGGTGTACCTCCTGATATATTTGGAAACAAAGTCATAAGGCCAGTGCAAGTTTGCTGAGCCACACTCCATCATCTCTGAAAGGTCATGGAGAACAGGAGAGGTGCCTGAGGATCGGAGGAAAGCCAACGTCGCTCCTTTCTTCAAAAAGGGCAAGAAGGAGGACCCAGGGAACTACAGGCCAGCCAGCCTCGCCTCCACCCCTGGAAAAGTGATGGAGCTGCTCATTCTGGGTGTCATCTCTAAACAGGTGGAGGAAAAGAAGGTTATCAGGAG
>NW_009610372.1:0-406 GCF_000690535.1 Cariama cristata
CTTCAGGAGAGCCAACTTTGGTCTCTTCAAGGACCAATTGGAGGGATCCCATGGGCTAGGGCCCTGTAAAGTAGGGGAGGCCAAGAGAGCTGATTAATATTCAAGCATCACTTCCTCCAAGCTCAAGATCGGTGCATCCCTATGAGTAAGAAATCAAGCAAAGGGGGCAGGAGACGAGCAGCAAGGAGCTTCTGGCAAAACTCAAATGGAAGAAAGAAGTTTATGGAATGTTGAAAAAGGGACAGGCCACTTGGGAGGAATATAGGAAGGTTATCAGAGTATGCAGGGATGCAATAAGGAAGGCTAAGGTCTGCTTGGAATTGAGTCTGGCAAGGGATGTCAAAGACAACAAGAGGGGCCTCTTCAAATAGATCAGCAGCAAAGGAAGGCTAGGGAAAATGTGGGC
>NW_009610373.1:0-7944 GCF_000690535.1 Cariama cristata
TATGTTTGTGGTGGGTTGACCTTAATTCTATTTTTGACCTTTTACATTTTAAAAAATTTGCTCATCCAGATATCCCTGGTGAGGGATTTCCAAAAAGTTAAAGCTACAAGTCTCTCTGAGTGACTGCAGCTGACCCTGTCTCCATCATGGGAAAAAGTAATCAATAGCCAAACACCTACAGAGTGAGCTCGATGAGCTGGGAGGTGGCTTTACCGAGTCAAAACCACTCTTTCATGAGCTCATATTCTGGAGGGCACTCTCAGTTTTGTATTCAGAATGAGCCTCATAACCAACACATCTGCTCCCTAGGCTGACCTCTGTAGAGCTAAGATTTTTATAAACTGAAATTCAAGTGAGCATATTGTTCTGAACTGTTTTGCTTCTACTCCATTGCAGTTATGTCAGTGAGACTTAGCTTCCATAAGCTGCAGGTTCCTTCCCATAGTCTGAGGACAATTTAGTAATTTACTGGTGTAATGGAGCTTAAACAGAGGATTCAGTCTTTTAAAGTTGAAGCTTGGTAGCACTGAGCACTTTCATTTCCTCCTTTCAAATGTACAATCACTGCTCAAAAGCCCTTTGTGGGAAATTCTTCATCCACTTTTACGTGATCCTAGTAAGGAGATCCTGGCTTGAGTCTGTCATCAAGTTAATATACGAGAGATGTGATTTCATCTACATAATTTGTGTGCCTGCAAGAAGTCATTTTCACAGGAGTACCAGAGGAAGTTCTAGGCAGCCATACCTTAAGGCCTGTGCTTTCTAATTTAAAGATAAGGAAAAAAGGTAGTTGGTGGCAACTCGTGCCTCAAAGCTAGCATTTCAAAGGACAGAGAGAAACCTTTAGTCTCTCAGGACTCATCTCTTTGTGTAATATCATGTGTTTATTCTTGAAATATGTTTTACTTTGTATGTATAAATGTGTGTAAGTTTGTACGCATATATTTGCACCAAAGGATGCTGAAAGGATGAGGGTCTGTGGACTTCAGATAATGAAACTATGAAGAGACCGTAACACCTAGCATTCATGTTATCATCATCTCAAAGTCAAAAATACAGGAAAGAAAACAAACAAAAAACAGTGCAAATTTCTCTTAGGCTTGCCTCAAAAACTAGCTCTGGAATTTTTCAAAGGCTTCTATTAATAAAACGTTTACATTGCTTTTTCTAGTAAGTTTTATCTTAAGAGGTAACTGTCAGAGAGCCTCCACCACACTCATGCTCTGGGAAAAGAGGTCACTGCAACCTGAACTTCCAGCCTGATGTTGTTACCAAACGCTAGGCGTTGTGAAATAAGCTGAGCACATTTACGGAGCTTTTGAAGGGTGTGCAAATAGAAATGAAGTAGCTGAGTAAATTCAGAGGAACAGCCCTGCTAAAGTGAACCCTTCCCCCAGACTTGATTCAGTCGTGCTGATACGTGGGGCAGGAGCAGGGGGAGTTGGGGCCAGGCAGGACCCCTACATCCCAAGCATCACCAGGCCACAGCTCCAGCAGGTTGCTTGGTAGGGCTCCATCACTGCATGAGGCTGTTGCTGCTATTCCTTGGCAAAAGCGCTCCAGTCTCCGTTCACAGAAAGCATAGCACACAGGTTAGCCTTAACCTACCCAGCTCAGTTTTTGCAGCAGTCCAGCCATTCAAACCTTGGCTGCGAGAGCTCCACGAGGAATTAGCTAGGCTGGGTGTGATGCTTGAGCTGGCTTGCTTGCCTGTGACCCATATAAACTGCAGTCTCAGCATTTGTGCAGCACACAAAGCTGGAAATCACTGTATCTGCTTCTAATGAATGTAGGCTCTGTCCACACTTGGCAGGTTTCTTCAGCTCTGCCGGTTAGACTAATAAAAGATATTATCTCTCTGAGTTTTACCTTGCTTATATCCTGAGATTATCACAGCCCCGCTACTTGGAGGTCAGACAGAGTAACTCTGTGAGATTAGGTAAAGCTATGGTGATATCAGAAGAAATAACTTGAGAATTATGCTCTTAAACCAATACAAAATTTAAGGCCAGGGAGTGGGTAGTTGACAGGGCTTTGCAGAGTTTAAGTGTGCTCTGTTTTCATTTAGTGACATGATGCACTGCCAGAGGTTTCCTACCAGTGAACTCCCTTGGCATCACGCTGTGCGGTGTTTCTTCCTGGGGTGCTGTGCCTGGTCTCGGGCAGGGGCAGTTGCTTCTTTTATAAAAACCTGCCTATTTTTGCTGGACTGTGAAGCAAGCTAGTTGTCTTAGAACAAGACCAGCATGATCTCTTGAAAGCACTTCTGTGGACTGAGGGGGATTTTGAAAGCTATTGTGTAAGTTCCTTGCATGGATTTTACCTCTCTCCACTTCTTACTTGCTAAATCATAACAAATTGAGGATTGTGTTTCACACTCTTTACTGACTCGGTCCTATTTTCAAAAGCTATTTATTTTTAATATAAACAAATGAAACAACCTGCCTTGCCTTTTCATATCTACAACCCCCCCCCTCGCTGCCATGTTTGCAAAAACACTGCAGCAGCCTAACAAAATACGGTGTGCGGTGTTCCCTGCTGTGACCCAAAATACTCATGTGCTCTAGCCCAGCCATGATACTTTGCTGCTTTTGGCTATGAGCAGTGGATGCTTTATGGCAGTTAACTATTATATTCCATATACGCACATTACCCTATCCACAGTCCCTGCCAAGCCAGTTTCCTCTTGCAAAACTTCCTTTGTCATTTTCCCACATCTTTTCCATATTTTTTTTTTTGTTTCCTCTTATGCAGCACCATTATCCGGTGTTTTGAAAAGCACAAACAGCCCATTGCTTGTAAACCTTTCTTTCTTTTTCTCTTTTGGTGCACCTTTGTTGAATTTAATATTTGTAAATCCTCATTTCCTATGTTTTATTTGTCATTATTTCATTTCTGAAATACCCATGGTTCATGTCTCTTCCAGATGCCATGTGCTCTTCGTGTTATTTTTACATCGCAGTCTTGTTCAATACATTTCCCACTTCTGGCTTTGTCCACTTGATCTTTAGTAAGAAACAGTGGTTTGCAAGCATTACAGTAAAGAATCAGCTAAACGCCCAGTATTATCTGACTTAAGAAACAGTTGGATTTCCAAGCACGTTGTTTCATTAGGCAGTACATCTCAATATTCTGGTAAAAGTCCTTATAGTACAATGTGTCATATAAATGGCATCCTACTTTTCGATTCCATGCCAATATTTGTTGTCCATTGAAAAACAAACAAAAAAAATAACACCACCACCCCCCCCAAAACAACACAGAAAACCCCAAAGGAAATCAAAACCAGCTCTCGGTGAATTTAATGCAAGTTAGCAGTAGTCAAACCTCATACAATGCAACAACTTGGAATGTCTGCTTTAGGATAGGAAGTTTTTTCCAAGAGTGCTTTCCTTTCAGTTGAGTTAGGCAATAAAAAGGTGGTGGCTAAAGTCATTTGCTCTGTTATGGTGAGTTGCAGAGTTCTAAGCCTCTAAGTTCAGAGTCTTCTGCATGGGGACGGGTGCGGGAGGACTGTCCGTACTGGACGGGGAGTTGCCTAACTGGAGTGGCACACTGTCCTGGGGTAGTCAGACATCAGGTTTCGTTGGTGTCTCTCCAATCCTCTCCGCTTCTTTAAATTTATCTAAACAGTTGAGTCACCAAAACAAAACCCATGCCTCAAACTTATATTTTATACATGTTACAAAGCTGCTGGACTACACAGAGTCTATCAAGCATGTGTAATAAGTAAGGGTGGGGAGAAGAAGAGGGAGGGAGGTGTCATCACAAATATGTTTCAAGTTTGTCCATTAATACATAAAATATTTTGAGAGATTTGTAACGAGCATGCAGACTGAAAAGTCAAACCAACTCATCAGAAAAACTTTGAAATATTTTATAAAACATTTATGAGCTTGAGTTCGTAAGAGGTAGGAAAGTTAATCTCATACCAGCTTGCAATTGATTGTAGAGCGATGCTGTTACAAAGTCTGTAAATGTAAGTCAACAGCAAGGATATGGACATTGCACTTGCCAGAAATATTTTACTAATGAATGAATTCTAAACAGAAAACAAATTGTTTTGTAATACACAAGCCCTCTGCAACTTTAGTTAAGCAGTAAAACCAGAGATCAATGAAAGGAATGTCTGAGTCCTGGCTACTTTGCATCCTGTGTCATTTGCACTGGTGCTAAATCAGAACAAAAATGTCACAGTTTGGATGATTCTGTCTACTTCTCAGAGCCACAGCAAGTAACACAGGGTGTGATACACCAGCAGTTTCTACACCAGACGCTTAGATTCACTATGCCTTGCCTGTGAACTGTGCTTAATCTTGAAAATGGGATCCCTGATTCTGGATCCCCGTTTCCAGAGCGGTGAGGTGCCGTAGGAGATAAAATTGAAGTTCCCTATTCATCAGCTTTGTCGCATTCAGTTACGGGGACCAAGAGAAGGTGAAGTGGCTTTCTTTTGGTTTGTGCTGTATAGCCCAACCAGACGTACAAGAAGGTCGAAGCCCCCCACTAGCAAAAGGCTGGCAGCAGGGGCAGAAGAGGGGCATGCCATGCAAGTGGCATCGCACGGACCTCCACGAGACCTGGGGTCACTGGAAAAATTGGCAGAACAAGGCTGAAAGTCAGCTCATCCTCCCCCCTGTACTGTGGGGCTTATGTCTGGTGGGGGTGGCAGTGACTGTACGTACAGACCGATACACTAAGTTTGTTTGCCAGGTATCTAAAGATTTTGTAAATCTTCAAGGCTTCTGGGTTTCATTCCAAATTATCTTTCATATATCTCAGGGGACAATTTACATTTATTGACAGGCTCTTCTTGGGAGAGCTGAGTAGAAACTGGAAGTGACTTGGAAGGACAAGAGCAGTTTCTCCTCGCCAGAGCCGCAGCCACGGACAAGGCAGCAGGAGGAGATGCAAGCGGCCGCAGCCCGAGTGGCCCTGCCTGCTCCCCAGGGACCAGGCAACCGGCCTCGGCTCTGTCCCGGCCACTCCTCCCTCCTTCATCACCCCGCGCTTCCACGGAAAAATAATTTCATACAAATTTTAGAGGAACATCCAGTTAATCAAAACACAGCAGGCTGCCAGCGCAGGCTGAGCAGAGCGGTGCTATCACACACCGTGGCACTTTCAATTCTGCTGCTTCATTCTCTTGACACAGATATTAACAAAAAGAGGAAACGGGCTATTACCGTGACAAAGTCTTTGACAGCACAGGGAAAATGGCATGTTAACTCATCATCAGGCAGGCTGAAGCTGGCTGGTAATAACTGTGCTCCCTGCTCCGTATGACTCATGGCACTCGAAACCTTCCTCGCCGCTGTGTGGGTTTGCCGGCTGTGGAGCAGGGCACATGTCTCCACGCAGCGATACCCACCTGAGTACTTGGGCATAGCAGCCAAGAACCTCACTTTTAATAGCACAGGCTATTAAAAGATCATCTTCAGCCTGTGTTATTTCAGACCTCAAACCCTCCAAGTTACATCCACTGATGTACGTATCAAGCAAGGGAAAACTTACACTGTGTTTAGTGAACAGGAGGGTGCTTTTATTTAACAGGAATCAGCTTGTGCTGTACAGGTAGAAGCGCTGTCATCTGCTTTTATTGCGAGCAGATGTCAGAGTGTGTTTGACTTGGAAAAACCCATGAGACTCAGAATTAGCTACATTAATAGAGGTCATTTGGTAAACTGGGTGTATTTTAGTTATTTCAAGATCCAATTCAGATTGCGACAAATAAGGATCAGTTTTCTCTGGAGCTGTAAGAAAGCTCTGGAAAAACGGCCATTCCTCTGTTCATTTCCCCCTGTTTGAGACCCACTAACGATCCGTGTTTGGGAGGCTGCTGGTTTTGCTCTCTGCCATTTCCATGCCATGGGTTGTGGTACCAGTGGCACACCGTAGTTAGCTCTGACATAGTGCATTTAGCTAACGGGCAGCACCTCTCTGCCCATGACCTGTCAAACCTCTATCGTTAAACTAGCCAAAAGATGAGCAATTACAGCTTTGGATGGTACTCTGGCCATTTTTCAGTTATGACTTTATTTGATGTTGCTGTTCTCTGGTGTCCGATATGCAAAATAATTTTCCTGACCTCCTCTCTCCCAGTCTATTTAGGTCCTGAATCCCCTGAGCCAGGAATCACTTTTCAGCCCATGGGCGTAACTGGGCTCGCTGTGTTCTTCGTCAGTGAATAGTAACACAGAGACCACCTTTGTATGAAGGTGTAGCATCTTCTGTTACATCAGGTGATGTAAATGGAAAAGGTAGACAAGCCTTGGGATATTTATCAGGTCTGATCTGTCTTGAAACAAATCACTGGCCCCCAGCTGCTTGTTCCTGACCCTCGAGTAGCCCCATGCTAATGCTAACAGAGGTATTTCTGTGGCTATCCATTGGACCAAGTTGGGAAACTGATCCGGCTGAAAAATAACCAGGAAAACATACTGCATTTTTCTCCCAGCTGAACTAGTTTCCTAATCTGAGGTGCTAAGCTGCTGAGAAAATACAGTTAGAGGCAGAACACAGTGCAGGGGCAAGAACGAGATCATTAGAGAAAAGGACAAAGTGAACCTGAAGACACGTGGGTTGAGCTGTGTCCTTGGAGCTAGAAGCAGATCTAGGCTAGAGGAGAAAGTAGGGCACTGCGACAGCTCTGGCTCATCCTGGGACGAGAGGGGACTCTCCCACAGCAGCTCTGTGAGCAGATGCAGATCTCCTTGGGAGACCCAATAATAGCTACATGCCAGCCAGGGGCTTTTCTGCTGTCCCCGGGGTGTGAGGGGGAGCTGCTCTTTCTTGCTAGGGCACACACCTGTTGGTTTCAGTGTTTTCTTAGGCTGTGAAACAGATAGGAGAGAGAGGGAACACGGTCAGAGAAAGGGTTTGAAAACATAAGGAAGGAATATGAACAGCCTTTGCTGCAGATGGGAGAAAATGCTTTGATCTAGAGAGGAGTGTCTCTGGCATTAAGGTCTGATGCAGTGCCATCACCTCCCCTCTGCCCCCAGCGCTCTGTGGGGCAGCACTGGGTGGTGGGGCACTGGGTGCTGCCCATGGGGTCTCCTCGCAGCCTCGGTGCCCCAAGGACCTCCTAAAGTTTCCGTCAGCCCTTGCGAGGAGCTTGGGCTTGTAGCATTTTTGAAAAAGGAACCAAATGGCTGAAAATTAGGTCTCGCCTTCTTTTGGCAGCTGTGCTAGCTGTCAGTGTTGTCCTCTTAATATCACCCTACTCCACCCCAGCACAACATCCAGCCTAACAATCAGGAAGCTCCAGCTCCATGTTTTGTAAAACAAACAAACAAACAAACAAAAACACACAACTGAAAAGACAGAGCTAAGGCTTGACTTTTAAAGTTTTTTTGAATGTCACTCCCAAGAAGAAGAGAAAGTTTAACTCAGAGGTAGATAATGTTAATGATTGCACAATTACATGAATAACAAAGTAGGA
The DNA here is from genome assembly GCF_000690535.1 of Cariama cristata. Classification (NCBI taxonomy): domain Eukaryota; kingdom Metazoa; phylum Chordata; class Aves; order Cariamiformes; family Cariamidae; genus Cariama; species Cariama cristata. The sequence continues at coordinate 7,445 of NW_009610373.1, forward strand.
GCCCATAAGATGTATTATAACATGAATGTTTATCTGGAAAGTATGTCAGGATCTTACAGGAAATCTGTCTCTGACAGAGTATTTTCCTAGACTGGTAAAATTCAAGAGATAACTAATAGTGTTTTCTTTTTATCTAGTGTTTACTTATACCACAAAGATGAAATATAGCACAGACAATATTGACTATTCTGAAATATAGCTAAAGCCATCAATATATGAAGAAAGATAGGTAGGAAACTTCTCCTTTCTTGAATGTGAGCTTTGAGTGGCTGCAAAATATTTAACGATGTTGACACTCAGATGGTCACAGTGAAGCTTCAGCATGAATGTCTTCTGGGGACAAATGAAGCTGCTTGTGATTCAGAAATATTATTTCAGCAGATGATAGGTGCTGTTTTCTGACACCACATCAATTACGCCTTTTCTCATGATAAAGATTTTCCTCCAAGCAAAAGCGTAAAGACTAAACAAGCCATGAACCAAAAAAAAGTCCTTATATC
>NW_009610373.1:8079-16325 GCF_000690535.1 Cariama cristata
GGCTGACACTGTCTCCCCTATTTTACTTCTCTGACTTTCAACCTAAAACTTTGTCTGTATGCTTTTGCCTTGTTCTGTAGCTGCTCCAGGTTGTTGCAGAAATTGTGTGTCTGCCTATTTCTGGTTAGTAATCCTGTGCTGTCTGGAGCATGTTCACTATTTATTTTTTGTATTTCTTATTGTCTGTTTCTTTATAAAAAACAATTTACAAGTTAGTCATAGAAAACGTAAACTTATGTAAAGTTATTGAAAGAAATTGCCCTGACAGCAGCACATATCTATGGTCCTGCCCTGCTAACTCAGGGTTACTCACCCGTGCAGGAAGATGTGAGGTTCTCAGAAGAAAAGGGGATGTGCTGCCTGCAACCTCCACCCCAGCAGCCGCTGCTGGAGGGTTTCGAGATGCTCGTTGCTGGTGTGTGAAGGAAAGTTAGACTCCTAAAGGCTATGAAACACTGTAAATGTGGTGTGACTATGGCCATGTCGCAATGGGAAAGTCTCTCTCCTTTGGATAGTTTGCCAAGGAGGAAAATGGTGTACAGAATGGCTGGAGCTGGCATCCACAAGAAATGTCGCTTTGAGGTATGCCATGAAAACCTTAACTGAGCAGCTAGCTTGTCTGTGTATCACAGAATAAGCAATTAAGGTGTATTTTGTTTTGATTTGTCTTTTTCTGGATATTCTGTTTAGTTTTTTTTTTTCCACACAATCGGTGCATCTACACGGGATTGTATGCTGATGGTCGATGAAGCCATATTTACATGATTACTGAAATTACTTATTCAACAGGAAGGCGACCTAACCAGTTCATCATTGTTTAAATTTTAATTCAGTGAAAATGTAACCTCTGGAAAACACTGTTCGCATCTATAATTAATAGGTTGTTGTGTGCTGTAGTTTACAATTTGATATACTTGCCTCAAACTCTGCGAAGGAATGTTTCGTGTGATCTCTTTCTGAGTTCACAACAGATGAAAATGGCCTGGCTGGTTTCATACAAGGAGATTCATTTGCAGGGAGATGCAGACCTAGCTTGCTGTTTGCTGTCTAATACAATTCAGGCAGAGCAGCGCAGTGCTCCCTCTTTCTCCTGACAGCGATTCTCCCTCCAAAATGGGGTTCTGGCAGTCTGCTTTCATACAAAGTAGACTCAAATGTAATTATGCTGCTATGACAACTTAGCCTTATAGCACTCACAGTCCTCTTTCTTCTCATCTTTGTAGTGCTGCTACGGGTTGAAACTGATTCTGTTTCTTCTTTTTCCAGTATAAACAGAAATGCACGTCAATGAAGTCTAAGTTGTACTGGTATAAGGTCGAGGTCAGCCCCATTATGTTAAACACTTCTCTCTTGAAAATGGAGGAGTGAAAAGAAGGAAAAAATGTACGGTGCTCAGTTCCCCAGCCCTCGCTTACTGCAAGCTATGTTAACCATCCCTATCCACACATCTGCATGGGGAAGGAAACCTCCGGTTGAATCTCTACACTCACATGGGAAGAAAGCAGCCACCGCCACATCTCTCCCCTCCTCACCTTCCCTCAGGACAAAGCCACATCATTTCTTCAGAGCCCCTTGGTGCAGTGTTTAGTCCTCGCACAAGGGTCCTGTGCGTGCTCTCACCCAGGCTGCTCCTGGGGCTGGGGTGGCTTACGGTGTGAAAGGGAGTTACTGCCATGCGGGGAGGCCTGCCATGAAAGAAAACAAAACCCAAACAAACTTTTCCGTCCACTGCACAGTGCCTCTGAAGGAAGGCAGACCAAGGGGCTGGGCTACGTATGGGAAGAGCCGGTGAGGGGAAGCTGGCTGGAAGGACTGGGCCGGTCATCCAAGTTGCTGGAGGGATTAACTGCTCTGGTGGGAGAACATCATGGGAGGATAGCTGAGGGGTGTTTTACAGAGAGTAGGCCCCCACTTTCTGTTCTCTGCTGTCCGTGCCTAGACCTTGTATGGGGTCTGAGCCTGCTATCTCCTGCTATGAAAGCAGAACCACAGTTGCAACAGGTTTTAGCTTCCCCTTAGGTCTTCTCATCCAGTCTTTGAGGCAGGCAGCAGAAAGTGTCTTTTGAGGGTCGCTTCAAAATTCAGAGCCTGGTGCAGACATGCTATCGCAGAACACCTAGGGCCAGCCCTGAGGGAACATGTGGTTTCTTCATCAAGATGTCTCCGTTAATTGCTACCAAAGCCAGAGGTTTTCCATGTGTTTACCTTTGATGAGTTATGTTCAGCCAAAAATTGTAAGTGTAGCCAACATAACTTAATTTGCAGTGACACCCAGGGAGCTGTGGAGAGGTGCCAGAAGTGTGATAGAGAGCATTTTGGTTTCATGTGGCTTCCTGAAGCTCCCCAGAGCACACTGAAAAGAGTCCAGCCATTTTTTTCATTTTATTTAAGGCAAAAAATATTCACTTTCCAGCTGTAAAAGCAACTGTATAGGCCAGAACAGAAGGTGTTTGTGGTTAAAAAGACACACAGGCTTAGCCAGACTATTTTGATCTTTTTTTTCCTCCCTAAATTCTCCAAGGAGGAGAGGAGCTGGCATCAGATGGCAGGAGAGAGACCCAGGGCTTCTACTTAATTTCTTCCTTCTGACACGTGCCCTGGAAGAAGGAGGTACTTCTGTCACCTGATGTCCTCTCTGTCACTTCGGCTGAGACCTGAGGTCAGAAAAAGACCGTTCCTAGTCGGCGTGTCTGAGACAGCTGCCAGACCCGGTGAGGGGCAGGAGGGACTTTGTAGGTCACTGCTTCTGAAGCAGGCTCTTGTCTGGAAGAAATGACCCACACCTTACCTGCTCCAGAGCCCCTGGTGCCCCATGGCCCTCACCCCCGTGTGCTCCCTCCTCGCCGCCATGCAGTCACCCTGCGGTGGAGATGTGATTCCCCAGCTCCTCCTTCCCCACAGCACCCACCCAGCAGCCGCCATTTTCAGAGCCGAGGGCAGACAGGGTGAGCACACAGGGTCTTACAGAGTCGAGGAAGCCACCTCTACAGCTGCCTGGGGTGCTGCGATACTGCCTCAAAAACAAGGTAAGGAATAGCAAGCCTTAATGGTGAAGAAGTTATGGGCCTGTGTGAACTGTGTGGATTGCCACCTTACCTGTGCTGGGCTGTTTCTAGGTTTAACCCTCTGAAGCGCTGGGGTAGAGGTGGGACCTAGTTCCCTAGATGAGGGAACCATGACAGCCACAGTGGGTCTGGACCTCTTCTGACATGCTCCCCCAGCCCAAGTGCTTCGTTCTGGGTGATCCGGGGTGTTGCAGCACCCATGCCTCCTTCCCTGGCTTCGCCCTTCGGTGAGGTCTGTCAGCATGGGCATCACCTACATCCAAGGGTGGCCTGGAGCCCTGTATGTCTGGTAACACCAGCCACAGAAAGGCTGCTTTCAAAATGGCATCTGGCAACCCTTTCTCTTCCCCTCAGCCCCTGCCTCAGAAACAGAGAGCAGACACCACCGCAGGTGTTTTCCCTGTGTCACTTTGATGTCTTTGAAATGGCAGCCTCAGAGAGATGTCTTTTCTGTGAAGAAACACCTCCTTTTCCGCTTGCTCCTTGACATTTCCATGGATGAACTAAGAAGGTTCTGGGCCCTATTTTAATCAAGTAATGCAGGTTTCGTGTGCAGGCTGGTCCCCCTAGAGCTCACTACAGCATATGAGAGATTTCTTGTCTGAAATAGAGACCTAAACCCAGCACTGACTTCACAAATGCTGTTTCTGTCTCAAGCCCCACGTTTGCTTGTGCACGTGTTTCTGGCCAGCCATGATGCTGTCTGCTAACACCTCCTGGCCGAGACCTCACATTGTCTGTGGTGGGTGGCTCTTTTGCTGTCTAGACTTCTTGTGTCTTGCAGACCAAGAGTTTGTCTGAGACTCATGAAAGCCGAGGCAGATCCCTGATAAAGTCATATTGGTTGTGGGACTTGGCTGTAGCTGAGTGAGATGAAACTGGAAGGGGAACTTTCCATGTTTGCTTTGACCTACTGGTAAGACTGTTGCCAGCTACAGCCTCCCTGCTGTAGAGCTGCCTGGGGAACCTTTCCTGGGGTGAAAGTCTTAATGCATCTCCATATGCATGGCAGCTGTTCTCCTCTAGGCAATCAGAGTGTTCCCAGGCTGATTTTATATCATGTCCCTATTCCACCCAACCTCTCTCCCCTCTTGCACATACCGCTCCCTACACCTCCCTGTTCCCCAAGGACGTCCTGCCGAACACCAGCCTGCTTTACCTCTCCTCCAGTTTGTCCCCAGCTCTGAGGGTGCTTGTCCTGTTGCGCATGAGGTCTCCCAACTCGGGATCCGTGTGTGCATCCACTGCCAGTAGCAGGTCACTGTCTGCCGTACCGCAAGTGCCGGCAGTCCTGCACATCAGCCCTGGGCACTGGCTGCTTTGGCCTGTTCACCCCAATCGTTCTTTCCTTGGAACTAAAAACCCTGCTTCTGCTTCTTCTGTCTGAGATCAAAATACCTGAGCATGTTCATTACTAAAAGTAAGCCATGTTCACAAGAAAAAAAAGGCGTATGAAAGCTTTATGTTCTCAGTCTTCATTCTTCCACAGTAAACTGTCTTGTACTATCAATCATATCCCTGCAGAGAGTACAAAACAATGACCGATGCTGTCTCTTATATTTACTTTGTGAAGATGCTAATGACTGTGGGACCAAATGAAGTGGGTCTTCCCTGAGGAGATAATACCATTTTGTTCTGAGAGGCAGGTCATAACAGAGGGGATGTATGTGCACTTACTTTCTTCTGTGTGCTTCTTATTTCTTCTTTCCTGTTTTCTTACGGAATCGAAGTTAAGAGTCATTCATACCAACTGATTGCTGTAGGCAAGACAAATATTCTGTTTTAAGGGTTTCATAAGAGAAGAAATGGGAATCGCTCTCTTCCCTCCTTCTCTGTAGCGCACATCACCAGTCTCTCGAGAAGTGGTGGCTTTCTTCCAGGTGATGCTCACACTTAATCTTAACAATAGCAATTTGTGATTAATAAATTAGAAGTTGAGTGATTCTGCATCATAAAAAGAGCTTGGAGCTCATTGGGATTCTTTTTTCATTTCTTTTGTTGGCTTATATAGTAGTTGGACAAACAATGTTTCCTGGTTCTGATTCCATATTAGATTCTATGGCTCTGTATTTCACAGCTACCATAAAAGCAGGTACAGCAGTGATGGGAGTCATATAAGTACCGAGATAGATGATAAAAATATTGTTGCTGAGCCCTTCAGGGTGTGCTTTGTGAGAGAAGACAATCTAAAGAGTAAGGGATTGTTAACTTTTACAATATAGCATATGCAATACTAGAATTTATTAGTCTATTGTTCAATACAGTAACTGATGTGCTGTTTAAGTTGTGGTTTGTTTTTTTTAAATCTGTGAGATAAAAGAAGCTCCCAGACTTCCCGCCTCAGTTTTCATGTTTGCAATATGTGAATGCTGGTGATACTAAGTGAAAGTGCAGTAAATTAAACACCAGTATACATATAGAGCACACAGGTGGAACATGATTCACGTGTGTCCTTGAAAAGATGTGGGTTTCCCCTGGATCAATAAAAGACTGATTTCTAGTTTAGCTGCGGTAACGTAACTGCGTACCACGGACACCACTTACAACGCTCCACACGTGCTGCGGGAGAGCTGGTCAGGGTTATATGCACCGTGGCACTCTGGCAGCTGTCTGTAACAAATAGTTGATAAAACAGTGTTTTGTGGATGCCCAAAGCTGTCCCCAACAAAATAACCTGCATGAAGGATTGACACAATTCTTTTTTGTGTTTACACAGGCCCCCAAGCAGGCCAGACCTCGTGCCCTGATCGCTGCTGTGGGGGCTCGCTGTTGTGTGCACGGTGCAGTGACGAGGGGCAACAAATAGAAAAAAAAAGAAATATGAAGGAAAGAAGGTGGTGTTACCGCTAAGATGATTCAGCAGGGCAGTCTCAGAGAGCTGTGCATTCATTACTTGCTGTATATAACAGCAATTAATTGAAAGTATTGCCAGCCTTTTTGTATTTTTGCATTTGCATTCGGTTTCTTTTTCAAACTGAGTATGAATCGACAGGTTTAGCCCATAGCGGCTTTCAGCAGGCTGGGAGGGGAGAGTGCCATTTCTTTACCTTTCTGCTGTTTGAGGGAAAAGCAGTCATTCTTTACACAAAATCGGCACCAGTGGCAGCTTCTAAAGACTTCCTTGCTTGATGCCTGACTTTAGTTTTTAAAAATTTTGATGTGCCAGCTTTTTCTGCATAAAAGCTGCTTATCCCTCAATTGCAGGAACTTCAGTTTGCTGACAGCATCTAGAGAGCCCCAACTGAAATAACTCGAGGTGGTTATAACTTCTCTTGGCAAGTGGGGGAGATTAAGAGCAAAATCCTACAGTGATGAAGATCGTTAGACTGAAGTCCCTCTCTGCTGCTGATCTCTACACACCTTCGGCTGTGATCACCGCTTTCCACATTTCCCCGCCTCGCAGTAAGCGTACATTGCCGCTGCGCAGATCCATCTGCAGGAGCAGCCTGGCCCTCTGTGCTCTCTTGATGTTGGACCTCGGCTCAGCCAAGAGGCAGCCTCTGCTCTGCAATGGTGTTTACACGTGGCTGGTGGTCGTCTCACACTGCTTCAGGCTAGTTTGCAAAGCCAAAGCAGCTACTTCACCCATTTCAGTGTCTGACTTTAATTTGTCCCTCCTCCATGCCTCCAGAGTAGTAGAGGAGCACAGCGTATTTGTGCTTTGTTAAATCTGTGCGACAGGCAGTGAGATGCATTTTAATTATTTTCATCTGGATATGTGCAGCATAGAGGGACAGTGTATCGATTTTTCTGTTTATTTTCTCACCCCTGAATGAATAAATGTTTTTTGCTCAGCAGCTGTAAGCTCATAACCTCAGACTCACTGATATTTGTCTTTTCAGTTGACTCTTCCAACCTTCACTTACCTGTTGCATACCTTGGGGATCTACCTTTACTCTACATGGTACTCAGAGACATAAAATTAAGATATACATTGATACCAGCCCCCTGTTTGCTGGGATCACTACAGGAATAGGGGCCCACAGCAGTTAGGAAGCTGACCCCTGCAACGGCAGCGTGTACAAAATGCCCAAGTATCCCTGGGAATATGAACCCTGGTGTCTGTGTAAATGGTCTGCTGCAATAACAGTACCAGGGTCTACAGCATCTCTGTCTGGCCATCCGTGCCCAATTTCTACTGGAAGAAGCAGAGCCTACATAGGTCAGCAGATCTCGGCAAGGAATTTTTTACTGAGGGCTTTTGGAGGCAGCTTTTGGATGCAGAGCTCCATGTATTAGAAGGGAACAGGGCCTGAACTGACATAACACAATTTCAAGCAGCAGGTGCTGTGATCCTTCTGTGCCTTACCATCCTTTCTGCAGCTCAACTCCGCATGCGTGCACAGGCAGTGGGTATCAAACAAGCATCGTGGGCTCATGGCAAGCTGTTGGTCTCCTTTTTAATATAGTGCAAGCACTGTATGTCTAAGGAAATAGAAACTCCTTTCTAACAACTGGTTCAGTCTCAAAATACTGTTTGTATCGATCCCCACTTTAGGAACCATATTTTCACCCAGTTCCCAGGGAAGGCTGCTTTACCACTGCAGGCGGAATCAAGATAGGCAGCTTCACAAATCTCATGAAAATTTTACTTACGAGGCAGACCAAGGCTATCACTGAACAGAGAAAATATTTTTTGAAAGGAGTAAAAACATATCTTCTGGGTTTTGTGTTCAAGCTGATAGGCCAGACTGAGTATAACTAATGGTCCCCACCTGGCTCCAAAGCCCCCTGCAAGCTCCAGCAGCCTTGCTGCAAGCTGTTGCTTTAAACCTGGAGGAAACCAGCACCTGCAGCCTTTTGGGGCTTATTTTGTAACAGCTGCTGTTTGCTGAGGCTTTATCTCTTGTAACTTGCAAGTATGCCTTTCCTTTTTTTCCCCTTGAGGTTACTTTGGACTCCTTTCTTCTTTCCTTTTCATGCCCTCTGTGATTTAAAAGAATTGGTCTTGAGAAAATTTGGGTGGAGGATTCCAGCACCTCTTTGCATGGCAGTGTGCTGGGAAACCTTCGTGAAGCCCTTTAGGCCTGTCAGAAGGTAAAGATTTGTAAAACACCAAGTCCTGCTCTGCTCCTCTGCTTTATCATCCTCCACCCTATGCATGCCGTGGGGTCACTGGTACGAAGGTGGGACCATGAGCAAAACCTCCTTCCCTCTCCCTCCCTCTTTACTGGCAGGCCC
>NW_009610373.1:16356-43429 GCF_000690535.1 Cariama cristata
CGTGTGGATGTCCCCAGGCACAGCCACGGCAGTGCCACTACGGGGGAAATCTCTGTGCTGGCAGAAGATGGGTCAGCGGTGGCTTTCCTTGCCAAGCCCCCAAGTGTGCCAGTCACTGATGGAAGCTAGGTTTTGATTTGCTTTTCCTCTCTTTCTGCCAACTTAACATACGAGATGGTAGTACTTTTTGTGATATTTTAGTTGTTAACAAACATCATCTGCATGCTGTGAGAAAAATCCTACATTGACATGAGATGGTGTGTAAAGCACCTTTTAAATGATTTTTTTTTTTTTTTTTTTTTTAAGATACCTGTGCAACTGGAGCATAACAGAGTAACAGAGGAAGATGGGACAAGCTGAGAAGAAACAGCGGAGAGGAAAATCTTCAAGTTTGTGGCTATCAGAGCAGAAGGCCAAAAGGTAGGATTGCATCTGTGTGGTTGTTAATCTTTCACCCGCTGGCACTGGCTGCAAGGTGGCTGTTGGCTCAGTTTGTGCCACTGCCCATATTGGCGTTGGACCCTGACTTTCTCAAGGTGGAAGGTGACATTAGAAAACTCCAGAAGATCAGGGAGATGGGAGTCAGATTAAGGCAGGGTTGTACTCCAAATGGCTTGGCTCCAGGCGAGCGAGCGAGGGGCTGTACTGCTCTGCACGTGAGTTGGCCCTCACAGCCCCTCTCCCCCACCCCAAAGTGTCGCTGCCTCTTTGAGACCAGCTCAATTTCACCACCACCTCACATACAAATACATGAAAAAGAGCAAACCCTGGGTTTATTTGCTGAAGCAGCTACCTGCCTAGTGTTTAAAACCGTGGTTTCATTTCCATAATATTATATGGCAGCACCATAACCTTTAACAGCCTATGAATTAGAAGTTGTCAGCTTTTCCCTCTTCTGCCATGAGCCTTGTGATTCTTGCCGTGTGCTTTAGTTTCTTGTGGTTAGCTGAAGCTTGCTTGCAAATTTTTCCGGTTTAGAAATGTCCATCGTTTCCTGTGCTCTTTAACAACAAAGGAATGCCAGCCAAGGCAGGCAGCCTTTCCACGCAGCTCCTTGCTCGTACGCACCGAGGGTGCTCTCAGTAATCAGGGTCACTGCCTCTCCCCGTCTTGAAGCAAACTGCAGCGAGACTCTGCTTTATGCCCTTCTCCTGGTGGGAGTAGGGGATTGGGAGGCTCGAGGGGAAAACTGGCCTCAAAATATCAAAAACCAAACCAAATCCAAACTCCAAACAACCGAAGAGAACCCCACAACTTTTTCACCAGTTGTTGAAAAGAAGTCTTATATACTTAAGTGGAAATTTTCCTATTATTGTTATTATTTCAGCGTGTAGTTGGCCATGGGAACGTTTCCAAAGAAACTAGTACTCTGGGAAACCTTTTGTTTTCCAGAAAGGCCGTTATTCAAAAGCAATTAACATAAAAACATTAAAATTGTCTAACTTCAGGGACAGAAGAACGGAGGAAGGAAACATGAGAGAGTGTGTGTTTGCATGCAGGAGGGAATCCAGCAGTCTGGGGTAACCTAAGAGGCAGAAGGAGAAGACCAGGGGCTCCGGTAGGCGTGTGGATGGGTCCAGTTGCCGAGGAGAATTGGGATGGGGAGACCACACACACGGGGGATGCGGGAGCAGGGAGGACAGCTCGGGGCTGCTGTGACCTCGGAGGGTAGGACAATCCAGACAGAGGTGTGGGGTCCGGGGCAATGGGAGTCCCAGGAGTGAGGGTGGAGATGCCCAAGCATCCCTCCGTTCTTCAGGCCAGGTATGAAATTTGTGTTGTGTGTTTTGGCAGCTCTGAGTGCCTGTTGTGATGAGGTGCAGCTGTGGTTTCAAGACCAGGCTTGTGCTCTGGCAGCCCAGGGCAATGCTCCCAAATCGTCTCCCTTCCCACTGTCAGTGCTGAGCGAGGGCACTGTCAGCTACCGTATTGGTGGGTTTATTTTACACAGGTACGGTGCAAGTTTTTTCCACCATTCCTCCAGTGGGTTTTGAACCAACTGACTGATTTCAGTCTCACTTGAGAGGGCAGAGGGTCGCTAGATATTAAGGTACTGCCTAGTTGTGTGGAAATGGAGGTCGACCAGAGGGAGTTTCTAGATGCCCCGAGGGAGATCTCTCTGCCTTTCTCAAAAGAGCACAACTATTTTAAAGTCTGAACTATACCATATGTTGCCTGAAGTAAGGTGCTTTCTTTTGCAAGGGGAGTGAAACAGCTATAAATTTACAGATTATCTCTCTAGGCCTTTCGACCTTTCCATCCGTCTTTCCTCCCTCAATTTTCCCTCATTTCTTCCCCTGCTCATGTCGACACAAGTCGCTCTCAGACCACCAGAAATGTGGAAGAGAGCTCAGCCCTCTTCAGGGGGCACCTAGGGGACTTGGGAGGCAGCCAGAGGTAACGTTGCAGGCAGGAGATTCATGAAAAGGAGAAGTGGCAGTAAAAGCTGTGAAGGCTGAGATCACCAGGGATGGGAGAGGTGAACTGGAGTCACTAGATTAGAAGGGAAGGATGCAGAAGTTGATTAAAGATCCCAAACCAGCCAGGATTCCTGAGATCAGCAACACTCAGAAGAACCTACCTGTGTCCCAGCAGCATGTTTGAAGCAGGAAATCCACAAAGACCTTTGCTTAGATAAAGATCTGAACTGCAAACGCTTGTTCAAAACTAGACAGTGGTCCTACACTCTGAAAAACCCAGAGAAATCAGGCAAGGAGCATTGCATAAAAAGGCGAAAGGCATGTGAATGGCAGGGTCAGCAGAGCTGAATGCAGCTCCAAAAGGGCTTGGGGGAGCATGGCGTGCCGGTGGCACGGGAGGAGGTACCTGGGACTGTCCTCCTCCTGTCACAGAAGGAGGCTTTGCAGGTTTTCGGGGCAATGTTTCTGTGCTGGTGTTTTCCTGCAAGAAGTCCCTTCCATTCAAAGTCCAGCATAAACTTCTAATAGATCATCAGTAGCTGGTACCACAGGGTCCCCCCACTTCCATCCTTCTGTCTTGTTTCAAGATCAAATTTTAATTGAAACAAGATGTGGCAGACAGGATGAGTTTCTATAAATAGGTTCTAAAATATCGTCTTAAGAGGAATGTATGTGACCCAGTTCAAATACCAATATGAAGAAGTATTAAACGCATGGCCCCATTAGACACAGGAAGGTCTCCTTGTAAATTGTTTTATTCTTTGGCAGATATTAATTTAGGCTGGTTCCAGCAAATGATAATATATTTTATGCTTTGGTGCCCAGTAGATGTATTTTGCTAATAGTTTCCATTCATATTACACTTTGTATTGTCATTGAATTTGTTGCACAGATAATGTGCACTCTTACTAGTTTTTTCTTCTTTCACAATTTTTAAAGTTTAATTTTTGTAATCTATTACCTGGTGTGCAGAAGAGATTTTGTTAGTTTTTTTAACCAAATCCTCATGTAAAATGTGTAATTTTTCATGATACAATATTCTAGGATGACCATACGATTTAGCTAAGAAACCATTTAGAATGTTGTAGAGGTGGTGATGGAGGGTTTGAAACCCACATAGGGTGTTTAAACTTCCAGTTGGATTTATGTAACACAGTATTTCAATTGTCTGAGCCCCTTCTTGGCGCCCCCCCCCCCCCCCCGAAGATTACCTGTATAAGCAGCAGAGGCAGGCAGGATTCAGCTTTTGTTATTCAATCTCTTTTCAACATAAGAAGTGCTCTCAAACAGCTGGTTACGTAAGTTGAGGTTTGGCAAGGTTATATTTTTCAGTACTTGACTCTCTCCACTGCGTATTTTGTCATTTGTTTTTTATTTGCCTGGTTTTCTGAGCGGTTGCATGCATCATCCTTATTGCTGAAGTTCTGCAGCAGCATGTACGTTTTGAGGAAAATATATATTAGAAGTGTAAATATGTTTTCACTATAAAAAATATAAAACTAAGAGTGGCTAAAATAAGAGCCCAATATTCATTTTTTAAGTATGCTTATCCAAGTTTAAATAAATGAAAAGTAGACTTTTAAACATTATCCATAGTCACTGAGCCTGACATAGTATTACTATAGATAGTCAGCAGTCAGAGCCAGCTACCATTTAAAGACCAGTAACAACAGTATTGTGCTCCTAGGGGTTATTTTAAAATTAATCGCTCCTTGTCTATTCCATGAAGTTAAAGAAAACTTTACCCCATGCAGCAGTGCTAGCTGTTTATGTACATGATGTAGAACTTATTATTTTGAAACCTGTGTTATATCTGCATGAAAGCCAAGTAGTTATATTACATCACGGTTAAGAAACTACACATTCACCAGTCATAAATGCAGAGTGCAGGCCTTAACATTCAAAATATAGCTGCCTTTTTTCTTTTTTTTTCTTTCTTTTTTTTTTTTTAAGTTGACTGGTGGATTTAGACATAACACACTAATGGAAGCTGTGAGTTTAAATATCCTAGGCAGTCTCTAGCATGAGAAGTCACAGAGCTTGTGTTACAAAATGAAATATCAAGTTGCCTCAAGCCACAGACAGCAAGTGGTTTGTTTTGATGAGGTTTTTGGGACAGACTGACAGTTTAGTTCATTGGCATTGCTATTGCTTGAATTTTGGCATTAATCTTGGTACCTAGTGGATACATCTTAAAATGTGTTGTAAAACTTGTTAACCTGAGTACCAGGGTGTATAAAAGCAGAATAAGGGGTTGTGGTGGTGGAGGAGAAAAAGAGAGACCCTCTGCCTAAAAGCACACGGTATGTCTCCTCTCCCTCGAGCACTAAACACATGTTCTTCAGTAGCAAAACACTGAGGACAGAAACCTCAGGAGAAAAAAGCATGGCTGGCACAGGCCCCCTGTTTGGCTTTCTCACCAGTTTGGAGACTTTTCTGTAGTAGCGATAGGACAAGGGGCAATGGCTTTAAACTGGCAGAGGGAAGATTTGGATTAGATGTTAGGAAGAAATCCTTCACCATGAGGGTGGTGAGGCAGTGGCACAGGTTTCCCAGAGAAGCTATGGATGCCCCATCCCTGGAAGTGTTCAAGGCCAGGTTGGATGGGTCTTTGAGCAATGTGGTCTGGTGGAAGGTGTCCCTGCCCACGGCCGGGGGGTTGGAACGAGATGGTCTTAAGGTCCCTTCCAACTCAACCCATTCTATGATTCTCTCTGGGCACACTATCAAAGGGTCTCAATTGCTTCCATCTCATTGTGGTTCTTTGTGGTGGCAAAAAGTGGGCAATAGAGGAGGACTTTTAGTTAGGTGAGGCCTGAAGTTCCCAGGAACCTAAAAGACCCACACGCTCCTGGACCATCTTGTCCCTTTTACGCACCTGGAGTGCTGTACTTAACCAGCCACACCACGATCGAAAGCAGACATGACCCATTCATAGAACCAGTAAATATGTGAAATAATATGAGGTATGTGCCATATGAAAGTAAGCATCTCTGTGACCCACCATTTAGATTTGAAAGCAGTAAACTGAGCCAAACTGAGACCTTTCTGCACCTTTTGCGATAAAAAAACTCAAAGCATACACCCACAAGGCAGGACTTGGAGTAGATGTGCTGAGTAAAACACCATCTAGACAGGTGTATCTGCAAGCGGAGAAAGAATGTGGGTATTTTAAAGTCTCAACTGCACGTGTACAGCCTTATATATGGTACTTTGTTTTGCAAGAGGAGAGAAGGTTGTTGAATTTTCTAAACTTGCCTCTCTCCCCGTATCCCCTTTCAATGCCTTTTTGATTTTTTTCCATATAGTCCTGGCCTCTGTAAGAATCTGGTTAGGGAATAGAAACCATATCATTTGACATGGGTGACCAGTCACACAGCATGTTTGAATCCTGAACAAAAATGCTTGGAGATATTGGTACTGTTCAGCAACCCGTAGGCAAAAAATTGCTTTTATTGAACCTCTTCACTACATGGTTATAAAAAAAGACTGTAAAAAAAGTTATCCATTTGTGATCAGAAGAAGTATCAAGTGCAACAAATTACTCTTACTGAGTACTTCAGTTACTGTACTTGGCAGTGAATTTGCTTTAACTCCAGAAGACCATTGCAAATGAAATCTTCAGCAGAGATGCGAACCAGTTGTGCAATACTGGGCTTTCTGTTGCTTACACCACAATCCTGCTCCCAGTCCCAGATTCACTATGCCTACCAAGAAATCTGTTCTATTGAGGCAGCGGAAAATTTAGGCAGCTCCTAACTGCAGAAGCCAGCATAGCAGCTGAGCTATTTGGGATGAAAGCACCATGAGGCAACGGCAGTTCCAGCAGGATTTGGCTCGGGGATTGTGTGGGAAGCCTTTCCACTGCCAGACCAGTGATGAAAAAGAGAGAGGGAGTGAGGGGGACACGAACTCCAAGTTGTGAATCATCACCCGTGTTGGCCAAGGAGTCTGCAGACAGAAAGGGTTGGGAAGCGACCACTGAAGCCGAGCTCTGCAGCCTCACCTCCCCTGCTCCCCACTACGAAGAACTGCGCTTTTTGCCTCCCTGTCTGAGAAATGCCTTCTCATACAGCATTCACCATCATTAATTGGAGAATCTCCCTCCTGCATCCTAATCAAACAGTACTCTCACTGCAGAGTCAGTGTTAAGAGCGATGTCCGACATGCTAGCCAAGTCAGCCAGTGGATTGCTTGCCTCGGGCCTGGCAGGTAGAGGTCTCCATCTAATTTTATTCAGGATAAGATGATTAACAGCGATGAAGCATGTTTGGACTGTCCAGAAAAGGAAGGAGCTCCTGTCATTGAGAGAGAGCTTGACTCTTGGTTTTTCTTTTTCCCTGAAATACATTTAAAGTGTTAACTCTTTCTCCCACTGGAGCAAAATACTGCCAGGTACAAGATGGCAGAAAACACATTAAAACAGGTGTTACACCAAAAATCAACAAGAGGTAAAAAAAAACAGCTGAGAAAGATGAGTTTAAAATCAATACTGCACGCATCCTGAGGTGTCCCTCATCCTAGCGAGTGCATCTTTCAGCCAGCTACTTTGGAAACTGCTTCCTACTGCAGAGGACAGGTACCTGTCCAGGTCTGCACCAGACCCAAATGTCCTGCAACTGGACTCAGCTGGGAATGGGATTTTGGCCAAGTCTGCAGTGGAAATGCATGTCAACCACAAAGTGGCTTCCAAGTCTGGGTTGTCATTTTCCCAAATGTGGTACAGAAGTGAGATTTTGCCTCTCCCTGTTGTTGGGGCCTGTGCTGATGTATCAAGAAATGCCAGGGAGCTGCACAGGTATTCACAGAGTGAACTTTAATATAATTTAATTCCAGCAAGGGGCCTGCTTTTCACCCCGTTTCCTGGTCCCTAGGGAAACAACCGGGGAAAGCAGGACCCTTTGCAGCAGGCTTGACCCTGTGTCGCAATAGATTGAGCCACCTGTGTCTGTGTCACTGTGCCCACGTCCAAGTCAAACAGCTCGTTTCCTGGAGTCCCCGGCCAGAGGGGAATGTCGCGGTGCGTCACGGCTTGGAGCGGAAAGCGGATGGTGCTGTGGAGAGCACAGGCTGTGACCGGCTCGGATGTAGGCATTGCTCCTCTGAGCTCATGGCAGCAGATGGCTCGTTCCTGTACTTGATGGCAGGAGAGAGGCACGGAAGCTGGGTTTGGGGGGGGGGAAGAAACAATTTTTCCCCGGAAACCTATCTGTCTGGCAGATATCAAGCCCAGCATCTGTGTGTTCTGGGAAGTTCAGATAGACGTGTTACACTGCTGATTCAGCCCCTGGGCTCCCCAGCTGCTTGGCTTGGGGTGGGTTTGGCGGTGGACAGTCCTGCATGAGCCTATTGCAAAAGTTAAAAAGTTATTTTCTCAGCTCTTTCCCCCTTCCCCACCCCCTGCCAAGGCATCAAGCCTCTGGTTCCTTTCTCAGAAACTAATTAAAGCTTTGCTCCACTAAAACTTGGCCACTACGGGGGAAAAAAAAGGTATAAAAATATAATGGTTAATATAATAAAATGGATTTTCTCTATAGAAATATGTTGCAGATTGGATGACAGTCATGTTTCTTTCCTTTTTCTGTATTTCTCCCTCTTAGCAGTGCCCATACATTTCCTCTGCTTTGGGGTTCCCATCGCTCCAGTTTTAGGCAACTTCCATCCCGCAGCGTTGTGCTGGGCAGGACTGGGACAGTCGGCAGCGGATGAGCTCTCTGGGACAGGGGCTGGCCTTTGCATTCCCCATGTATGGAGAAGGAGAGAAGAGGGACAACACACCTCTCTACTTGTCTAAATCTGCATATAGGTGGTGATAGATAATGATAAGGCATGCTGAAGTGTGTAAGTATTTTCATTCAAGATTACCACTATGGTGTGTGCGAAATGGTGGCTTTAATGAGCTACACTGGCTCTGGGTGGAAGGGAGAAGGTTTTGCAGTACTTCGCCTACCCCCTGTTCACCCAGCCTGGCTCGCTGCAGTATAACTCATTTTCAAAGTGTATGAACAGAGATGCCACCTCCTTCCTCCAAAGCTCAGTAGCTGGCTGATTGCTTTTTAGCATGAGTGTTCAGAAAAACATTCTGAAACCGTGTGGTCTCCAGAGGTTTGTGGTAAGAAAACAATGTTAATTTGCCCTGTCTAGAAGCAGAAAGATGAAAAAAGCATAAAATACACTGAGTTCTTTGTTTCAAATACCTGGAATTAGTGTCCTTGTTGGAGACAAGTGCCATAAATGGCTTTAATGTTGGGGTGTTTTTCTTGTTTATGGAGCAATGCAGTATTGCTGCCACAGCACTGCTGCCCTGTACAGCACAATCCACCTATTTTCACATTTTAATGAGCAGTGACTCTAATTACTGTAGATGTTGCATTGGGTGTGCACCCATGCTTTATTGCATTTTCCAAAAGGGAGTGTGTCATATCAGCTTCTAGAAAAGTTCACAGAAAAATAAGATTTGATTAACAGAGAATGTAGGAAGCCAAAGTAAATACTAGAAATGTGTAAAGTAGTTAAGGTGGAGTAGATTAGTACGTATGAAGGGATATCAGAGCACTTGACATGATTGATTTTACATTGAAAGGGAAGTTACAGTGTTACTACATTTTTAGTTGGAGGTCCCTGCTGACAGTGTTGGAGCTATTTCAATATCCCACTCAACTCAGAATTTCAAGTATCATGAAGAGTTGGGCCTGCATTCAGATCCTTCCTGACTTACAAATATGGAAGGATGAGTAATGAGCGAAGAAAAGTGAAACTTTAAAAAGTGTGCCTGTCAGCAAAAAGCTCTGGTGTGCATACACCGCACCTCTTGGTTGAACCACATCATACCCTGTGTTTAAAAAAAGTCCCCCCATGTGAAAGGTGGAGGTGATGGTAGCTGGGTAAGGAGACCATCTAAAAGGCAGGAGGAGCGCTTTGTGAACCTTTGAGTCTTGCCTCAGAGCTGCTCTTACCCCTTTTTGTGCTGCTGACACACACAGCTGCAATAAACATATTGCGGACCAAGAAGCAGGTGAAAAGCTGCAGTTAATTAAATCGGTCACTGAGACACATCCAGTTAACTTGGTTATGCAGAAAGCATGCGTTATCATATTCTTACCCTGTCATTTAAAGACAGATGTTTTACAGCACTAACCCCATCATTATGTGTACATATGAAAAGAAAGGTTGGTTTTTTGTTTGGTGTTTGGTTTTGTTTGTTTGTTTTTTTACAGCAATCATAAGACTTTTAGACTTGCTAATAGGTGGGTCCAACTTGTGGTTAAATCCTGCAGACGATAGTCTTGCTGATCTCAGGATTTTCCAAAGATTAAAACGCAGATGTCTGGATTTCTCAAAACCCCACAAAACTTCAAAAACATTAGACCCATTTCACTCTTCCCCAGATATCTGAGATGGCCATAAACCGCTTGAGTGTCCCGGCAGGATTTCCGGTAATAGACAATCTATTGAATAGCTCTCAGTAGCTTATTAGCAATTTTAGGTTTTATATCTTAGCAAACAAAATCAAAGTTTAGCCCTTAGCTTTTGCTTAACTACAAAAAATTATTTATAAGGTGCACCCTCATGTGTATGCAGGTGCAATAGTTTTTCCAGTTGTGCTGTTTTTGTAAGAGAGTACCGTTCAGAATGCGCACGTGTGGGGGGTGTTCTGTATAGAGATGTATATAAAGTCTGAGCCAAGAAAAATAAAGAAATCTCCCAGTAAACCCCAGCACTCCTGTGCTGGTGATCACCGTGCCAGCCCCAGCATTGCTTCTTACAGGAGCCTGAGGCCAAGGCGTGGAGGTTGGTACCTGCCCGCTGCCCGGCCCTGGATGTGGGCTCGTCTAGATGAGAACTTGCGTTAGCTGAATCAAATGGAAGTCATTACCCAGAGAGAAGCCTGAAGTACTCACACACTCTAAGTTCCTGGCAAAATCTTTCCAATGCATATATTTACATTAAGGGTTTGTACATATATTTACGCTCAGGGTTTGTAGATAGAGTTACAGCGTGACTAGATCCCTAATCTAGACAAGTTGGCAGGAAAGAGACAGTATTAAGAACAGAAGAAATGCCCATGTGCTTGCTTGAGTGAAATCTGGAAGGTCTCAGTGTGTGTGTCTTTCATTCACTTAAGTTTTAAGTTTCTCAGCTGGTAACTGTGAGCCTTGGGTAGCCATACAGTTTGAGAAACAGAAATAAGCTTGCTGATGGAAAACACTTTGTGTATTAGGATAGCTGGCTGGCTCCATGGCAAGCCATTTTTGATTTTTCTGGTGAACACATTCCATTTTAAGCTTTGCTTCAATGGCCCCTTTGACATAAGGACTGCTGTCGCCACCCTGGCGTTTCGATTATCCTTTGCAGAAGGCTGGCTTTTTGGCAACATGGGCCATTAGCTTTCTTCTTGTGGTTTCAGCTTTTCTTCTTGCTTTTCCACTTGGGATTTTTCTTCTTCTGGTGCTTCTTTTCTGTTTTCAGTAAGCAGTTTCTGCAAATCTGCAGGTGAATTCTACTGATTTTGTATAAACACCTTCCTTTGACTTGGTCATTTATTTTTCAGCCCTCATTTTTAAGATGAATATCACAGGGCTGTGGTGGTTTGAGGGGTTTTAGTTGGCTGCTTGCTGGGTTTTTTGGAGCAGGGAGGGGAAATGGGAGGTGGAGGGAATCACATCTCCTAGGGAAGGTCTTGTTACTAATTATGCCTTGGAGATTATTTCTTAGTGGCTCAGGTAAAATTACTACTTGATCAAACTTGTCTGTGCTATTTAGGACAAAATAAAGCCTCTCCTGTATGACCCAAAACCCAAGCTGTTACTTCAAATGTTCATTTTTTAGGGGGGCAGGAAACTGCATCTGTAATTCTTACACATCGTACAGCCCGTGAACATCTTCCCACAGAGGCCACCCCTGCAGCCCCCCTCCTACCAGAACTTTGCCACCTATAGTGATACAGAGGTGCAAAGGAGGACTTTTGGGACACCTGTTACTGCTGGATTCTGGTATGTCTTTTGAGAACTGCTTAGAAATGTATGTTATAGGACAGGATTTTTAACCTTGTTCAGTGTCTTCTCCAAGTTTGGAAAAGCTGGAGGCAGAGGGTACTGCTAAAGAGGTCATGAAGGCAATAGAGACGTGGCCTGAAAGGCTGAGAAGTTCTCGGTGAATGACAAGAGGGCCCCTGTCTGCCCTTGATTATTTTTTTTCCTCCTCTAATGCTCATGCTTTCACCAGTTCAGATCCAGTACTGGTAGCTATACCAGGTACCTTCTGGGGACACGAAGCACATGCTGTGTGAGCTGGTCAGGTGATAACGGGTGTTGAGTCAAAATCCACTGAGTTGGTAAGACTCGTTCCCAAGTCTTCAGTGAGGAGCAGATCCCCAAAAGCGATCTGGACTAAGTTTAGACAGTCTATGCCCAAAACTGCAGCCCTCCCTATCCTCATGCAGCTGCTGACTGGATCCTGGATGGTTACCCAGACATCTGAAGCTCTGCCTTTGAGCGTGCCCACAGACATGTCAGCCTCAACAGAGCTGAGCAGCTCGGTGCCAGCCTCCTGCCCACGTTCTGTCCTGCAGCCACAGATGCAGCGCTCTTCCAGATCACGCTCAGCAACAAGGCTATTGTAGGCTATTGCCTTCGTTTGAAATACAGCCAGTGCAGGGATGCTGCTGCAGTTCCTGCTCTCCCTATCCAACCACCCAGGGTGAGAATGCTTCCTCCCAGCCCTTTGGTACAGGCTCAGTCTCCTCTTTCACCTAACAGATTCAAAGCACCTCTCCCATTCTCTGGAGAATGTCCAAACTACCAGGGTTTTGCAGTGGATGCAATCCCATGATTCGTAGAGTTGGAGGGATTAATCAAGAGACTGTTAAGCGCAGTGAGCAGAGCATGTGTGTGAAAGGTGGAAGAGCAGGATTCCGCTGCTTGTTGCAAAAATCATCCATGTGGCTTATGCATATTTTTTATGAAAGATATAAACAGACCTTGGGGTGAGAGTCACTGCCCAAAGGCTCCGGAGAGGTCTCCGTGTCCCACTGGCATTGTATGGAGGAAATGTACAGGAAGAACAGCTTTTGCACTCTCTGTCCCAGTGTGATCCTTCAGAAAGACATCTCAAGGTCCATGGAGAATTTGGCTTCCAGTTCATTATTAGGTAAATTATAAGAATGTGGAGACAGCTACTGAAATAATCCATTTGGGGTGGAGGGGGTGTTCACAGTGGGGTTTGATGTGCTGTTTCCCAAGGGTTCAGACAGCATGGGGCCAAACCAGAGTACTGATGTGGAACATCTTGTACTTCACTAAAATAGTGGTAATAATTCTTAATTTACAAAGCTTGTGGAAAGGGCTCACGTAACAGTGAAAGGAGTTGCTGGTAGTTATTTCTTAGCTCTCTGATTTTGTACAGCCTGGTACAAGACATGAAGCATGACAAACAAATTCTTCTTGTTAGAGGCCAAAAGTATTTGGTTGATTGTGTTTTGCCATCAGCTTCAGTAACAAAAGCCCATTTAATATGAGGAGAACAAGGCTTGTGCCTATTATCTGCTGTCACTTGTGCACATGAGACTGATGGCAGCCATTGACTCCACATCACCAGCTATGACAGACCCTCCAGAAAGGCACCACTTGAAGTAGTGAGTTATGCTCCATTTTTTATTCCAAATATAAAACCACCATAATGCCGTATGTGTTATTTCAGAGGATTAAGAATCACCCACGGAGTGTTTTATAAATTATTTCTCTTCAGCATAGCCTTATACTGTCAGGGCAATTGCTTCTGTGGTCCCCCTTCAGTCCTCTCACCTTAGTCTAAGTCCAGCTTTTGTTGACATTCCTGAGATTTCCTCTTTGTTAAGGTGGTTATCAGACCCCACGCTGCCTCTGGTGTCCCCCATGCAAGAACTGCTATTCAGTCCTAGAGGCTGCTGGCTTTTTCCAGTTGTTTGAAAGTGGGTGCCTGCATTTTGGTCCTGAGCTGGAAGGCAGACTCCCACCATTAAGATTGCTGGCACCTATTCATCCCCACCACGTTTGCCCAGCCACCTGGTGAAGGATGCAGCTGTAGAGCCAGGACAGGGGAGGCACATGCCGTACAGCCAGCCCTACACTGTCTGTCTCGGTAAGCAGCCATGGCCTGAAGGCTTCACACAATTAACCGCTCGAATTGCTTGGGTGGAGTTCAGAAGACCACAGGAAGACTCCTCCATGTGGGTGGGCTCACTCCTTCATGCCCTTCTATAAGCACACAGGGGTTACCAGCATCCAAGGTATCTAAGCTGGAAGATGAGAGAGGATTTGGGCCAACAATTATATTAAAAGATCCTTAATTCTGTACCCTCTATGTCATTTTGATGCATTAGTTGTGAAACTAATGACCTGAGACACAGTATTTAAGCAATGTGTCTGTGTTTATGGTCTTTTAGAGGCATCTCCTCCTCCTGGGAGAAGAGAATCAAGAGAAGCTGTCTTGTAAATCTGCTGTCCCTCAGAATGTAAATGGGATCACAGCCAAAATTCAAACATTCCCTATTACCCTTGCTTACCCAGAGCCCAACACCCACCAAGTATTGACCAAGCAGCCCAGGCCTGCATCTCTGCTTATAAGGGTTTATTGGTGTAAATTTATCAGACCTATATGGAGGCACTGAATGTGCACGGATACCAATTTATTTTGATAGGATGAGGCAGGAAATGCTTTCATCCCATGCATGGATAGGCAGCTGTCTTCAGAAATTCCAAAACCTGATGCTGAGAACTTGCTTGTGTGTGACCTGTGCTGAAACAGAAGTACCCACACAAGGGGCACCTGTTCTCCTATAACACAACCTATGCTTTGCATTCAAGACTTGCAGAGAAAAGGGACACTGTTGACATGTGCTGTGCGTGGTTAGCATCTTGTAAACGATTTCTTCACTTGAGAGAAGAGTCATTTTTACGTCCCAGATTTGGGACACTGGAGAAGACCATAGTCCATGAACCAGGTGCAGTTTTCTGAGGTGCTGTGCTGGGTGTACCAGAGTCAAGTAACAGAGCGGCAGCAGTCAGCATGCGAGCAACTGGCAGGAGCTCTTGCCCAGAGGAGAACATGCTGGCAAACAGTAACCACAGCCAGCCCTGAAACCAACTTATTGTCTAGTCTACTGGTACTACGATTTTTATGTAGAGATTATTGATTTTAGGCTACAATGTCAGAGAAAGTGAAGTTCTGTACTTCACTCGTGATCTCATAGGTCATAAACTGTGTGCAATTACACAAGCACTACTTAGCAGTAGTTTAAACAGTTTGTTAGTTGTTGTTATCTCTCCCAAGAGATCACTGCTATTGCTGTCTGTAGGTTGTGATTTGCAGTAGTGTAATCATCTGAAAAGACTGGATTTGTTAAGCTTCTCAGATAATACAAAACCAAGTCAAGCAATACTTAAGAGATACCAAATGGACTTAAACAAAATGTTTTTCTTACCTGAAGAGGTATTATTTTATTATGTCCCACCCATCCAATCTCCAACAGGCAAAGTGGTTTTCATTGGGGGACACATACTAAAATGAGAAAAATATGAAGGCATTTCTGTGAATTCTAGTATTAGTGGTATCATCACCTTAGTGTGACTGAAGTGTTGAGTAACAATACAGATACTGCTTGACTCTTCTCGTTTAAAAGAGCACTAAGTCAGGGTTTTTCTTCCAGAACCTGACACCAAGTCTGTGAAAGTCTTCTTCCCTGAAGTGATTCAGAATGAAAAACTATGTGCTATTTTGTCTCATGCATGTAAAACACATACACTGTTAGAGATTCTAAGAGACCTTAAAACCCACTGGTAAGTTTTCTAGTAATAAACTATTCTTGTATGAATTTATTGAAGATTACTCAGCCCTTCAGGAAAAAGATTGTAATCATGCAGGGAGTTTGAGCTTTTTTCTTAACAGAGTGGACTTACAAAACCTTTTTAACCTTGTACTAGTTAATTTTTACTTTGATATTCTTCACCCCTTTGCTTACCTTCATTTCCTTGTGCTTTGGTGGGGTTTGACCCTTACAGGCCTCTCTCAAAGGAGATCAAGGCAGATCTCCCTGCATGTGCCTGCTACTCCTGTCCTCCATGGAAGCCCATGCATAGCAACTCCATAGGGATCCAGAACGCTGTGATGGGAGACAGCTGGGAAATACAGGACAGTGAAATGCCGGGGCTCTGAAATGAGCTGGCCCAAGGCCTCTCTCAATTGAATTTTGCAGCTTTCCAGGATATGGGGCCAAGTTCATTCCTAGTACAGACAAAGCAGAGAGAGGAGCTGGGTCAGGAAGTTTCCATGGGTACAGGCCTGCTGTACGAACCAGCAGTGAATAACCAAGGCCAGAGCCCTGGAGCTCCAGCATCCTGCTCTCCCATCCACTAAAGAGGATGGGAAGGATGGAGGCAGCAGCTGCAGCTGTTGAGACTTTCATTCCTCTCATGGCCCCCAGCACACCCCTTCCCTCGGGAGGAGCTGACCCCGCAGTCCCACAGCCACCCAGCCCCTGCCCCAGCTGCAGCACAGCCTCCTTGCAGCACCAGGGCTTTGGCCATGCCAGGCAGCTCAGCTACCGCAGTTCTGCTGCCCTGGGGCTGACAGCTGCAGAGGCAGTTGCCTGCTTTGTCCAGGCCTTTGAGAGCAGGCAGATTCATGCAAAGCATGGGGTAAATACAAGTTACTCCAGTCTTTAAAAAAAAAAACAACAGAAAACCCCACAGTAAGCTGGAGGCGACCGCCCACCTCCAGTGTTTGCTGGACCAGCAGTGTGTAGCTGCAGAGGAAAACAGGAGCTTGGCCTCTGGTGAACAACCTCATTCTTTCTGAGGGACAGGACAGATGAGGCAAGGAAAATATGCCTTCCACCTGCCAAAAAGACTTAAGGGTAAAGCTTTGCCATTTGGACTATACCTTGCGAGTTGCTGGACAAGCTCACTTCCAGTTAATGTCAGTGGGATTTCTGTGGGAGCTTAGCAACTGGCGTGCTGTAAGCCATTACAGGGGTAACAGAGGGATGACAGGGGAACCTATCAATGCAAATGCATGTGAGGCTGAAGCCATCCGTGGTCTGTATTAAGTAAAGCATTCAGGTGATACTTCACAGATAGCAACGGTTGTACTTGAATAAATTAGTCCTCACCCTGGCTGCTGGCTTTCTGCTTTACAGATGGGGAGGTACTATGAGTCAAAATGCATTCTCCCCAAGTCTGTTTTGTCTTCTTTTCAAATTAAATTCAACTTATTTATGTTTATCTAGATAACATCCCATAAGTACTTTTAAATATAAATGTTCTTCTCAATTTTCACTACTTCTAAAGCTGTCAGTAAAACATACTTTAAAACTACTCTGTGGCACAGATGAGCTCATTACTTATCCATATTTTCTTTCATATACAGAGAGGCAGGTATTGCTCAGTTCTCTCATAGAAGGCACTGATGAGAACAGCAGGTCCACATGCTGTTCCCAAAAAAACCCTAAACGTCGGACTAAACGATGTCATACATGTTGGCCGCTAGATCTTTTCTGTCCTCAGCTTCCTGCTAAAACAAATCTGTTTTGATTGTTCCACATAGTAAACTGTTGTTGATCGATGTAATGCTGAATGGTGCTGGTGGCTGACTCATCACTCTTGGCTTGACTACTGCACAGCCTAATGAGTAAAAGTGAGGTACTACCAACTAAGAAAAAAGGTCCAGTAGCTAACAAAGGAAGAAACAAGGAAGGAAAGAAAAGGGAATCTAGCAGCCATCATATGGATAGAGAGCATTAAGAGAAGAGTCACTAATGTTTTTGCCAAATCTAAGCCGTATTTACTTTTTTGATGCCAATTTATTCAGGAAGACACTTAGGTTTTGAAAATGGAATGCATAAACGCTGCATGGTAGAAATTAGCTGAGAAGCAACATCTTAGTATACAGTGCAGGAGTGCATGGAGCACTTCTGATGGTGAGGGAGCCTGGGTTCCTAAACAGTCATTCCCAAAGAATGTTACAAATATTTGTGGGAGAGAACAAGCCAGTGAAATACAATTTTCTGAGCTGCTGTCTGCTTATCTAAAGCATAAACGATCCTACAGCAGTTCTATGTGTTTTCTTTTCATATCAACCTTAAGCTTATCTTATAAACACATCTTCAGTACGTAAAGTAAGTTAAAAACATCCATTCTAAAATTCAGATGCAAAGAGAATGTGGCTTGGATGCTTACTGGCATGAAGAGAGATATCCTGTCTTATTCTTTTTTGTTCTGTGATACAGTTGTAGCATTATCTGGTATCCAGGGCTTTGAAGGATCTATTGTAAGCATGTCAAAGACTTTTTAAATTACTTTGTTTTTGTAAATATTAGATCACAAAAACTGAGGAATGAGTCACACAGACTTGGATTAAACAATGTGTCCCACTATTGTTTTCCCTGTTTTGGAGTTGAAATTAAACTAGCATTAATAACCTTCTCCATATTTATTCTTTCAGTGAAAAAAAAAAAAAATCTGTTCTAATAATTACCGTATCTATAGAAATGTGCATTCAAAGTGCAGCTTAGACACTAACTAGTCACCACTGCGTGCTGCTTGTGCAGAGAGGAGAGGTGCCTTGCACAAGATCCCAATGTCCGTGATGGAGCTGGAGGGAGACAGGACTGCTGTCCCGTGATTAGCGTCTCACCTCCTTAATGACCTGGGCAGTCCAGGACGAACAAGCTATGGGACAAGTCTTCCACTTGGCAGTTTTACACACGGGAAGAGAGCATTCCCACAGCAAGTAGTAACTGGCCTAGCAGCCTTTCTGGCTAACAGCCACTGGCTCAGAGAGATAAGGGAAGGAAGTGCCACAGCTACAGGGCAGTTGTAGTTGCCACAGTGAAGGCTGTGTGGTTGGAGGCTAGGAATGGCTGAGCCTGAACTTGGAGTCCAGATTAAAACTTGACAAGAGTCTAAGGCTGGGACAAAGATGCAGATGTGGGAAGACAACAAATCAGCAGCTTGTCATAAGAAAGAGGAGAAAAAGAAAGAATGGGCAGAAAACCCTCTGCCCCCTTGCCCCGAGACGTAGTTTCAGGAAATCATGGTCATTCTGATGTTGGCATGTACTTGTCAGTTCCCCCGCCCCAGCAAGAGTCCAAACTCTCCTTCAGTCTCCTTCCTCTACAGGGTGACAATGTTCAGTTGCTATCGGTAATTGTTCCGGTACCTCATGGTGCAAAGGTCAGTGTCCTGACATAGGAGGTCTTGCCTTCCTGAAGACCATCTGGAGGACAGAATGCTACTGGACAGTGGAATTGCAGCTTTTTTTTAGCATCATTTTTAAAAAGTCTGGGAAATTAGTACTTTTTTGTACTAATTAGTACTAATATTGTACTAAGTAGGAAAGGTAGAAGAATAGTCAGGTTGTGAAATGAAGCACTCAAAAACTACAGAGTGTCACAATTAAGTGTCACAAATCAGCTGGTGATTTGATTTGATCCTGTTATGCATATTCATTAGGATATTTTAAAAACAAGTTTGAGTCCAACTTTATTTCTGCTGACGGCTCTTCAATGCAAATATTTGTGTGAAGGTGTTCATTTCCACAGTGCTCAGTACCATGAATAGCCATCACAACAGCAACACTTGCTAGGTATTTTAGCTTCGTTTTACAGTTGGGACAAACTTCTTCAGAGCCAAGCGGCAAGCACATCTGGCAAGGCAGGTTTAGCGGTTGAGATATCTTGGTACCTTTTCCTTAATTCAAATGACTGTTTCTGCTGAGCCACAGCAGTATATAAAATATACAGGGTGGAGATGAAATCCTGTCTCTACAGAAATTAATATAACTCAGACATTATGGTGCAGATACATATCCTTAGGGTCTAAGTTATTCTCTTCACCAAACCAAATTGCTTACAAATTGGCAAACTAACAAATATCAGCATTTATCAAAATGAAATCCATATGTTCTTCAAATCCATGTATCACCAACTACTTCCAGATGTAAAAATCCATGGATAGTTTTAAGGAAACTCAGTCCCGCAGTCAGTTTCCATCATGATTCTCAAAATTAGCACTGTTCACAAGCGACATACAACAATATTTGGTCTGTTCAGGAAACAATACTTGTTGCTTTCCTTAGAGCCAGGTATCCTGTAACCACATCTGAAGGGAGCATCCGAATATAGGCAAATTCTTCAATAGTGCTAAATCTTAGCTTGCTCTGAGGATCTGTGTAATTTGCCTGAAAAAGAAACAATGGCAGAGACACTATTCAAATAAAATCTCGAAACAGAAAACTAAAAAAGTGTCTAATTACAAGATCACAAAAGAGTGAGTTTCTTTTCCCAGTAACAGCACCGCTGTTCTACCGTGTGACCAAAAGTTTGTACTTTTTTCTTTCTCCTCGTGTCAGAACTTATGAGAAGTTAACAGACCCCTATAAAATCACATTAGAAATGCATTAAACATAACAGAGGGCTGAAATAGTTTCATACAAAACACAGTGCAAAAGAAATTCCTCAACTCTCTAAACTCACCCTAGCAACTGTGTGCCTTGTAGAGTCTCTCTCAAGGCAGCTCTCCAAAGAGTCAGGCTGCTGCCAATAAATTACCCACAAAGAGGCTGAATTATGGGTGCTCTGATAGCTTTGGACTGATTTTTCTCTTCCTGCATACAACTTAGCTTTTAATTTACTTTAAAGTGGTTGTTAAGGCAAGGGAGTCTCTGTGACTGAACTGATAAGAAATTTGAACTCAGCGCTGTGCTTTGCTACAGATGACTGCTTTCAGGATAGCAGTCTGGCCAGCTAACCCTGGGCTATGCTTGTATCCTCTGCTATATTTGGACCCTGGGTGCCTGGGAGCGGTGCCAGTCTCTTTCCATCCTCTGCCCTTCCCTGTTTCTACAGAAACCTTGAGCTCAGATGGGCTGGGGGGCAGCACAGGGGGCTGGGCTGGAAGAAGGCAGGCTTCAGGGTATTGCCTCTCTGCCTTCAGCCCCCAGCACAATCACTGCCTGTTCAGCACCCGATTACCAACTGCCTGCCAAGGCTCCGAAAGTGTCTTCTGTACCTTGCTTTAACAGGAGATGGTGGCAGGCTGGAAGGCACAGGCAGTTGAGATCCCTTAAGGCATTGCTACTAAAAAAGAAAAGGCCAGGAAGAGCTGGAGCATTCCCCCGATCCACTCTGTTGAAGCGCAGAGCCCTCTACCAGTTTTATGTTGGAAAGGATCTGTTGACCATGGTAACAATCCAGTTAATTGTCTGGCCTAATAAGACTAAGCAGAATATTATTTGTAGCTTGTTTCTTTACAAAGAAATGACACCAGGTTAATTAAATGTAGTCAGCTAACAGGCCATAAATTAATTTTCAAATAAATGGCAAAGTTAGGACACTAAGAGTACATTTATCCCTGATGGTAACTTTACGGTTACACCAGGTATAACTTTATTTTTATTTCACACTTTAAATCTGGGCTCATGTAAGAAAAAGCTAAGCAAGTAGACTGCTTCTCAAAAGTGCATGATTCTGTAATAAACTAGCCAAGCAATATCTGCAATTTGTATTGCGCATCAATATAGGTTAAAATATTATGGCAGTCTTCACCATTCTGATACTTTGTATTGGGCTGTACTGTTTGCACACACTAATGTATGGTAACTACTCATTTATGCCATGACTTCAGTCTGAAAACAAACTTTACTGCTACTTCAGCAATAATTAAAACAGATTATAAAAGTGAAGTAAGGTGATTTTGCAAAGAAAAAAACCTCTGTCATGTTTAGAAACTAAGTCAAAGGCCACAGATATGTGATCTTCCAATACAATAAATTAGTTATCTCAATCTGTTTCTATAGTAACAAGGCTGATCCATTTTCAGAAAAGGAAGATAAATATAAACATTTGAAGGTTTGGTTTTTTTAATATGCTTTACAATAAATTAGCCTGTTTTGCATGTTAAAATATCTAAATACTCATCTTGCAAGTTTGGAAATAATAGTTTCATTTTGCAGTGTCAATATAGTAGATAATAGCTTTTGAATTCTAGGCTGCCTTACAAATATAAATTGGCTGTTCTGCTTAGACCATTGGTAAATTTAATTCCATTTCTGTTACACACAGGAAGAGAAGAGGATCAGTAGCATTTAATTGTGGCATTTAATATAACTGCAGGTATACTGATGAGAGTGTTTTAATACACTTCTCTTTTTTTGTACCTGCTAGACCATTTAATTCTTCCCTAAATGGGTAATGCTAAGGAATTTGTTTTACTTTTTTTTTTCCATGGGGAATCCATCATTCCCATAGAAAATACATTCTTACACAAATGCTTTCAGATTTTACCCAGAAAATGCAGGGACATTTTTCTTATACTAGATTTCTAAAATATTCTATTACCCCACATATCTACTTACTAGGAAATGATCTTGAAAATACATCTAGTGCTTCTTATGAAACATTTCTAGCTTAGCAATTTAAAGGACACACTGTCTCAGTTATCTTAATAAAAAAGATTTTTTTAAACATGGTATTTTTATCACAGTCTGGAGAAACCTTGCAGGCCAGGTAAAATAGGAAACTTGACTCACGATGCAATTAGAGGATGGAAAATTAAGAAAGAAAAAAAAAAGAAAGTGAAAAGACAAAAAAGGGAAACAAAAGCAGCACTGAATGGATTCATTTAGAAAGGAGAGTATTTATACTGAGCTGGAATAGTTAGAGTACATAAATCACTGATGGAAAGGAGGAGCTGGTAAGGAAAAACTGAGGAACTGAGAGGAAGACTCTTATTCCTATGGCTAAACTAACCCTTAGCTGGCAGGGACACGGTCTTCATTCACATCTATAACCTGCACCATCATCTCGCTATAGGTGCAACAACTGACTAGTTTCAAAATGCATCAAAGGCCAGTGCTGGAAAGCATTATTTGGTTCTTTGGAGATGGGGCAGTGAAAGGGACTTACACCCTTATGCCTTCTGCCCCACATAAGCCCCTCACAGGTCAGAGATGTTGCAGCAACTCTAGTAGCACCTGGTGTGAATGCTACTAATACTTGCAAAGCAACTCTAAGGGGAGAGGACAGGAAACAGATGAACACCATTAAGTGACCCAGTATAGAATTCATCATTATTTCACATGTCCACTGATCCCCCCTTCCTCCATCCACTGCCTCTTTATATAGAACAGGGGTACTTATGCAAAGTTCCTTATTCAGCTGACCCCTGCTCCTTGTCTGAAAACAAGTTGCTATTATATCAAAGCAATACTCTTATGAGTACAAGACTGTAAGTCTGCCTGGCTGGAGGGAATTATTTTCGCTGGGTTTGTGAGCAGTCTCTTCCACTTGCTGTCTGCCAGTTCATCTGTGAGAGAGATGCTGCTTTCTTATTCCCTCTTGAACACCAAGGGTTACCAGCTTCAATCTGAGCAACCCACTCCATTTTCCAAATCATGCTCAAAGGCACAGGCTGGAAACATGCCACCTCCTAGGTGCCTTATTTAAATGTGTTACTTAAAAAATAAAAAGTCAAAGAAAACATATGCTACCAAATCAAGAACTCAGCTGTTAGGATGTGCAGGATTACAGTTGGCGCTATAGCTGTTCTTTGATGCCTTGCACTGTGTATCCACTACAAGGCAGTTCTTAATTAAGTGCTCTCCCATTTTTCCTCCCAATGGGGACTTTCATCTAATTCAGTGTACAGAATGCAAGGTGCTGTGTTAACCTGCATCAACATGACAAATGTGTATGTTTAGAGGCATCTCTATGAGGTGATATGAGGTCTGTGAGGTGGGCTAGTGCCCTATCGATGAGAAACAGAGTAAACTGGAGGAAGGGACCCAGAAATTCTGACTAAGGCTTTTTGTCATTACAAATTTTTCATTATTGTAGTTATTTAGTGTAACCATTACTTAACCCTTTTTATAGTCCAAAATACAACATTCCCATTCATTTCAATGGTAATAAATGCATAGGCTTCTGCAAAATAAATCACTGGGGACTGAAGGTGAAAAGTGAAAAGATACGCTGTTACTAACACCTGTTTTGTTTTAAGTAAAATTATTCATGTCACATAGGAACAGTGTCAGCAGCAGATACAAAATTTTTGTTGGGCAGAATTCAATGACTTTACTCCTGTTTTGTGCCAACAGAATCTTTGGGGAATTCAGGTGCCAAACTGTAACTACCGAGACTTTTTGGAGCATGTGCAAACCATATCTAAGTCAAATGTGTTTTGGTTTTTTTTCCTTTTCTCTTTCTTTTTTCTTTAACAAAACCATGTAAAAGAGCCCATCTGTGACACACAGGCTATACATCTGCCAAACTCCAAGTTCCAGCTCTGGAGCATAGGGATATCTGAAATTCATGAAAGTCCATGCCAAGTCTCTGTCTCAGGCTGATTTGTTTTAGGGAAAGTTTGACAGAAATGGTAACAATTTTTTTTTTAATCTGGGCCAATTAATATAATTTTGCCTAATCTCATTCTTGGAAATTCCTGAACCATCTTTATAAAACTTTCTCTGAAAGATATAAATAAATAAATCAGCCTCAGGCAAACACTCAGCATGGAAAGTTTCAGTCTGCGTGGTTAAAGCTTGGCAAAGTTAGCAGTCATGGAGACTGTGGGCTACCAGCTTTCACTGGAACAATCTAAAGAATCAGAAATGATGGGGACCAATGCAGACTCTACAGCTGGGTAAGTGGTGTGACAGGAGCCACCTGGCAGGACAAGGTATTTAATCTGTCCTGACGTCTATTAACAACCTAAGGATTTTGTGATGTAGCGACAGTATTTGGGGTTTGGCCCTAAATCGCTGGACAACTATTAAGCACAAGACTGAACAGGAACTTCAGCAAGTAAATCTTTAACAAGAGCATGCACCAGCTTTATCTCATTGCAGAAACTGAGATGGCAATTTTGAAGAAAAAATAAAATACTTACTGGAAGTCCTGAAATGTCCGAATATTTCTTGGCAGGCTTAAAGGAAGGAGGAGCATCAATATTAAAATCTAGAGACAAAAACAAAGGGATAAAATCAGTGTGCTATACATATTTTAAAATGTAAATGCAAAATGTAAATAGGTAACAAAAAGTCTTTAAAATGCTGCCTTTACTTTCTGAGGTCTCTGTTAACTAGCAATACTAAGCAAAGAAATATAAAGCAGAATTACCTCTGAAAACATATAGCCTGTTAGCACTGTAAACAACAGCCTGATTGTGCTCACCTCTCTAATACGAGTTCAGTTAAGCAGAACTACCCTCCCCAAAAGGAAAAATGCGAGAGCTATTTGAAATGTGTTGATTTCTTCCAAGTCCTAATGAATTCCCTTGCAGTCAGTTATTTGCAAAGAATAGCCATTATCATACATATGCTGTATGTTAAGACCACGAAACATTGCTCAAGATTGCAGCTCTGAAATACTATAATCCAGAAAAGCAAAGTAATCTTTTAAATCAGTTAAATCTTTAAGCATGTACCTCTTTAAGCCCAGTCAATGACCTAGAAAATTGTTGGAATGTTTAAATTAAATGATGGAAATTGCTGCTTTTTGGTGCCCTTTAGATAGTAACTCTCATTCATAAACATTTTTAAAATACAGTTGGTATGTTTAAGTAGTTAAATCTCCAATTTTGGATGTTTAAAATAATAGCTTGTACCTGACTCATTTCTCTCCTCCTTCCTGATCTCCCTTGCACCTCATTCAGATGCTATAATCAATTCAAATGCTCCATCCATATCAAATTTCTAACTCATCATCTCATAATTCAAGACACTAATGCTGCAGACAGCTGGTTTTAAATATGCAGCTGAATTTCTTTTCCCACCTTCTTAAAAAAAATCCTGTAAATTTACGGTTGCAAACAGAATGTAATAGAAATAGCAACATCAGCAGATTGTCGGTTACAATAGCCAGGAACACACAGTAGTCTGCATTTTTCTATAACAGTTGCATCTAAAACACTTAAAAAAATGGCAAGCTATTTTTGGATAAAGCACCAAGCCTGACAAAAAGTATATGCATATGCTCAATTCTGAAATGCCTCCACTTGCTTAAGTAAAATCTGAGGATCACATTCTGCCTCCAGCTACGTTCAGTAGTATCCTACTTTATGAGTAGACTTGAAGTATATCTAGATTAAGACCACTGCTGTAACTCTGCTCCTGTAGATGTACACCAGCTAGGACTGCTAATCAGGACTGCTAATAGTGTAGTTTCAGCTGTGCTGGGGATGTAGGATTTAAATCTCCCAAGAATCTAGGATAAGGAGCTGGATATGAAGCTTGGGCTGAGGTCTAGGCTACTGCAAGTATATGGCTTAGCAGAATCTATTTGAAAATACTTCAAATACAGCTAATCAAGCAGCAGCCACCCATCAGAAGACATTTGGGCTGTATGCAGAGGAGGGGGCTCCTCAGCAGTGAAGAGGTGACAAAAACCTGATGGGAATAAGGCATTTCTGACCTGGTTTGGATAAATACCTTTCCTTTATTAAACTCTCTCCCTAAATGTATTTTAACTTTGTCACAATACTCCAAATTATTTGCTTCCCCCTACTTTCCACTTAGGGCTGGTGAGTGTGATTGGACTAGTCTTAAACACACTACTGGACCCTGTTCAAGCAGGATACTGCATGCACTGATGAAATAATTTAGGTTTGTTTTAAAGAAAGTTATTTGTGTGGATTTTATTATTTATAAATACATGCAAAGCGTCTAAGCAGCTTACAGCTAGGATCATTTAGTTGCCATGGCAATGCCCTTTCAGAAGCAAGAATTTGTTTTAGGTTCTTCCAAGTTCTGTTCTTCTTGCCAGCTGCTGCTCCACCAATGCCGGAGTGCTAGAATTAAAAATACGATGTTTAGAGAAAAAATAAAGAAAGAATGCTATTTCAGAGCGTGACACTTCTATTTCATAGTCTTTCTGATACGTCTCATCTTGTCATGAACGATTTGTTATCCTCACTTATTTCACTAGCTAATATACTGTACACTTTAATCTTAGCTGCAAGAAAAACAAAGCTTTTTGGACTGTGTCAGAGCTACTATGTTTACAATTAACTGAAGGAAATGAAAATCTGCTTTTTACATGGAAATAGAAAATCAATGTGGTTAGGTTTAGCCTGAGATTACAGGATTCTGTATGTACTTCCCATCGTATTAGAACTTATTACTATGAAGTTGTGTCTAAAATTGTGATTACACGGCTAAATTTTCTCTCTTCTTTTTATGGCACATTACAGGTGCAGCTCTAGCTCTTCTAGAAATTATCCGTGACTGTAGAAAACACAACTGATCTTGCAAAATGTAATGAGTACTATGAGAAACTTTCTGGATTTTTTTTTTTTTTCCAAAAGATAGAAGGCAGAAGAATAGAAAAAGAGTAACAAATAGAATGTTGGCTGCCAAGACAATTTTGCATTTTGAAAGGTACACTAATGGAAAGCTTGCCACAGGTACTATAATGGTAGTTTCAGTTATCAAATGTAATTGCCTCAGAGTAATTTATTTATGTCACTCCAGAGACAGAAGCTGCACAACATACTGTACTACTTCTAAATGATCAAAGGACACAGATTTACAGCTTTACTTCAGAAAAGAAAATGTTCTTACAATTAGGGAGTTGTTATTTCTGTTAATAATTACTACCTGCCACATCAGTCTCATCCAAACTC
>NW_009610373.1:43457-66300 GCF_000690535.1 Cariama cristata
TTATAAATTAGTCTGTTAAATTGCTGAGAATGATAGGATTCAATAAGAAAGCTCAGAAAAGATGCTCATGAGCTGATGATGTATCGGGTTTTGGCAATGGATATCTAATATAGAAAGTACATGCAAATGTTTGGTCTGAGGGTAACACCTTAGTAATATAGAGGTCATTGTAAAATACAGACTGCTGGAATATGAGCTGAAAATAGATGTATTACCACATTACTAATTCAAATTCATTACAAGAATTTTCACCCAAATCATTGCATAATGATTTTTTTTTTCAGTAATCTGGTTTCTCAAAAGCAACTATTGAGTTTATATGAACTTATGCCTCTAGGAATGGGCCCGAATATCACCTTGCGTACCTACAATCAAAAGGCAATGACTGCTAAGCGCAAATGCACCAAGCTATCTCTGCACCAGTGAAGTTCAGGAAAAGCTGGAGCTAGGACAGGTGGATCTATTTGTTGCTCTACACAATTATCAGAAGGTCTTCTTCCCCTGCCCCATTGCCAAGGGATGCAAATTCTATTCAGGAAGTTTAGAAAAAGGTAATTTCTTCCTTCTTCTCTGCTTTTAAGTCTATCCTCTGCAGTGAGCTAATGGTTCAAACTTGCACATATTTATGAGAGATAGACATTATTTAATTTATTTTCTTGCTTTTAAGGCAAATCAGGCTGGAAGGATGCAAAAAGTAGTCCAAATTGTTACTACCAGTTCATACCAACAAAAAGCTAGTTAAAACTCAATACATTTCTTCTCAAATTAGTTACTGAATCGAGGAGGACAATTTCATGTTTTTATTATAACTGCCTATTATTTCTGCAGCAGTTGCCAAAGGCCCCGTACATTCATTATTATTGAAAGCATGCAGACATTAGTATTGCCTCTTTGGAAGTGGTGACCTCCCTCTAAGAACTGAAGGATCAGCACAAGCCCACAGGGCTATTTAAATCCTAAATGGAAGCTACATGGAATGCCTCTGGGCGCAAACGGAGCTTTTCCAATACGGCCCATTTCTCGACGGCACTGGCGCTCACTGGAGGATTAGGGTGAGCAAAACATACAGTCGTTTGAATGCCCCTCTCCTGACAGAAGTCATCTGCAAAGCAACTTGCAAGTCAGAGATTAATTTTATACCCACTGCCAAACCTGTGCTTAGTGAGCTGTGCGATGCCCAATTACTCAGGTTTTATGCTGTGGGATATTGTATCTTATTCATACAGAATGAAATCTGGGATAAAATCCTTCTTTCTAAGTACTGGCTTAGGACCAGCAGTCTGAGAAGTTTGCTTCTCTAGAAAGCATTTGTACAGTGTGCCAATGAGTTGGCCCTGGCACAGCAAGAGGAAAAGATATTAAAAACAAACCCAGCAGTGACAGGATTACTAGCTGTAGTCTTCCTTCACCTTCACCCCCAATGTAAACCTCCGAGTGTTTTAGCAGCCTGTATTTCGTCAGCTGTCAGAGTTTACATGACTTCTGAATGCCGGCAAGCCAGGCTTCTGGGGAGCACGGAGTGTTTGCTTCTAAATCTAGCAATTACTGGAAGAGCAGACACCCCAGGTCTGTTAAGAGTTTCAGGGACTCAGATAGGAGCAAAATGCCAGTTGCTAATGACTCTCTGGCTGATTTCTAGTTCAACTCTTTTGTAGCCTGCCTTGGCTAGGAACTAGGAGATGGGATTCCTGCATCCACAGGGGTATTAATTGTTCCTCTTAAGCTGTGGTAGTTTGTGAGATACCATACTATAAAACTTCTGCATTTACCTTGATCTAGCGGGTTTTCTGACTCTGTTCCAGAAGTTAATATAATAGTTCTGCCTCTGGACCAGTGCCATTTTCATGCTATAATATAGTGTGCACTTTGGACCATAGTGTGGCAGGGGCTTGAGGTGAATTTCTTAAAAATTGTCGACCTTTTATTTGGCTGTTAAGCCAACTTTCTTAATATTTACATTAGCAATATGGTTAAATAGAATCCTAGTTAATGTTTTACTTGAAGAGTTTAGAATTTCAAGTTATTAAAATAATATACTTACGATGAAGTTTGGATCTTTAAATGGTAGAGGCTTGACGGTTGTTTCCGCTGATCCTGTGCTGGAGTCTGTGTTCAGAAATTTGTTATCATTCATGGCCTCTCCACCTGCACTCTGAAGAAAAAATACAATCTTACTGCTTCTTACTCTCAGCAAGTTTATACTGCAGAAAGAGTCATCTGCTCTATTACCGACCTGATGCCTTTTTAGCCTTCCTATCTCTTTGGAATCTTTAAAGATGTTGCACACCAGCAGTGGGGAAGCATGAAACAGAATATTTGTCAAGCAATTTACAACTGACACATAAAGGGGAGGGGAATAAGAGTAGCCAAAGCCTACTGAGTAGAAACAGCATCGAGTTTATTTCAGTATTAATGAAAGCCATCTCTATAAAGTGCAAGACAGCATGTGAAACCTGAAACAGCAGAAACGTACATTGGATCTATTTCAGAATGTTCCGTATTAGTGCATTAACAGGAATATATAAAATTTATAAAAAGTTTTTTTCAAGGTTCTAAAGAAAAATTGATTAATCAGTTTATTCTTCATCCTTGTCCTCAATTGTGCCTGTGTGAAGATTGAGACAAAAAAGTACTTTATTTTATATATATTATTTTTACATACAAGCCTCACAAAATCTACATGGGTACTAGTTGGTGTTTTCTAGGCTTTTCTTTAGGGTTTATCTATTTAGCAGGAAGAGCAGCTGGAGAAGGTGTGTGTGTGACTGGAAAGCTCAAAATGTTGTGTGGCAGTCTAACCAATTTCTGATAGTTCTGCATGGCTGAGTTTATGTTGTTTTTTATTTTGTGAATGCCCTGTAAGTCTCCACACTACCAGAACTAGCCCATGCTACATACATAAATGTTCGTCGTGAAATCCTGATCTATACTGAAGCCAATGAGAATTTTGCCATTGAGTTTGGCAGTTCAGTCCATAGGATTTCATACCTTCATTCTGTTTTCTCTTGAAGAACAAAAAGGTTGGCTAAAAGCTAAATCAATATTTACTGAATGAGTGGTTAAAATGTTTCTTTACTTTACCTTCAGACAGATAATACTTAGAACAAAAGAAGTTCTCCTGTGAAAACCTGCACTGCAAAACCTTCTGTGTTGATACAATACTCTTTTAAGTAGGAGAAGAAAGGATCATTACTAATAGTGAATTATAGGAGTATCTCTAGAAACTGAGACTATATGGCAAAGGCCGTGATTCAGCATATCCTCCTCCATGTGAGTACAAGGGAAGTGTTTGTATTCTTAACTAAATGCATTAGTAATTACAGGATTAGGGACTAGGCAACTTGAACTCTTCTTTGGGGAAATACATCCAGTTATTCAACAATGCCTGTTTTTAACATAGCAAGGAGAGGTCTTTAATATTCAAAGTATGGTATAAAGACGCATTCAAGTAAAATAGTCATGTTTCTAGTGTCTTATTAAAGTAAAATATGTGAATAGAGACGATCTATTTTCAAAACAACAGTCAGTCCTCTGTAAGCCCATAGTACAGGGGATACAGCCAAAATAACATCAGTGGAAGCAACACTGAAGTCTGTAGCTTAAACTTGATTCTTCCCTTGCTGAGGACAA
Source organism: Cariama cristata (assembly GCF_000690535.1). Taxonomy (NCBI): domain Eukaryota; kingdom Metazoa; phylum Chordata; class Aves; order Cariamiformes; family Cariamidae; genus Cariama; species Cariama cristata. The sequence continues at coordinate 47,088 of NW_009610373.1, forward strand.
CATTAAAAGGCAGTGACTGTCAGAGAAACAGGAGAAATGCAGATGGATGTTTAGAAACATGTGCATTATGTGACAGCAAGCAGGGAAAATATCTTCAGCAATCCTGAGTAAAGTGGTTTTATACAATGAGTTGCTAGGTTTCAAACTATATTCTTGCACATGCACGCTTCCAGCACTTCAGATTTCAGCAGCAAACATTAAAGTCAATCTCGAGAAAGATAAGGCTGGAGAGACAAGATTATTTTTGATGAATAAATTATCTCTGATACCACTCATTATCAGTGTAAATTCTCTAAGTGGAGGAATCAGCACTCACAGTTATTCTTCAAAGCATTCTTGCCTTTTATTTGGTACCATTTGGTCGGTTTTAAATCCAATCCCACAGTTTTTTATTAATTAATTTCTCACTTTTGCCCCTTCAGTGATCTTCTCCTAAGTATTCTGTTGTTTATGAAATAGGTTTTGAGTAGCATTCCAACAATATCTCAAAACAGTATCTAGTATTTTGAGGCAGAGCAAATAAAAATAGTTAAACAGTAAAGGGGAAAAAGCTTCCTTATACATATAGTCCTTAATTTCTGCAGCTGGGTGCACTTACATATTGCACTCACCATCTTCAGTGGGTTTTTCTGTGTGGATTCAGTGTTAATCTTGCTAGTGCATTGCGAAGGAAAGTAAGGAACTGTTCCTGGCAGGATAATTCCTGAATGTAAATTCTACATGTTGTTTCTTTTCCGGACCAACCCCTAAGAGATTTCAGGTATTAGCACTGCTAAGAGTTGGCATAACTCACGTTACAGACCAGATGTTAATTTTGTTTGTGCTGGCATCCCTTGCACAGTGGCAGAGGCAGCAGGATCTGGAGCAGCAGCTGCTGCTTTTCTGGGCCATGTGGACACCCAAGTCATCCTCCAGTCCCACTGAGACGTAATGCCAGCAGTAGCTTCTGGATCTGTCATGGAGAATTTGAGTGCAGTGGTTTCCTCTCCAAGGCAAAGGGTGCAGGACTGTAAAGCAGCTTGCATACCATGGTGGTATGCAATTGATATCATGATTTCAGAGCCCTGTGACAGACTGGGAAGCAACTAAGACCGAGTACTACGATCCCAGTTAAATGCTGGGAAGTGAGATAAAGACATACTATAGAGGCACGCCAGTTCCCTCACTCAGCTTGTATGAAAACGCTGATTTTTAGCAGTAGCACTATGGAAGAGAGATACTCAGCTAATGTGCTTTTCTTTCTGGAAAAACATTAAAGACTTGAGTAGAAGCACTGCTTCCAGAATAATGTGCTACTGCACAGAGGAGTGAACTCTGGCAAGTACAGAGCTTTGAAATGCTCTCCGTGCAGCCTGCAGAAGTCTCAGTTGATACCCTGAGCAGTTTTATAGCCACAAACTGAAAGTGTCTCAACAATCTACAAATCTGTCCAGCCTACATTTTAAAATGCCAGGATTTGAAACATAAGAAACATCTTTTAATGTTTCAGGTTTGTTTTTTGAAAGTTGTTTTAAAGGCAGGAGGGGAGATGCCAAATGAATTTTAGCCAATATGGATCTACCTTTGTACTGCAAAACCCATGTTTCCTGAAAGTGAATAATACAGTGATAACACAAAACATTATTGACAGCCTGAAAGAATATTCCTCAGTGAACAATTACTGTACAGTAAAGGTCATCTTTAACTTTTAACATTAGTTGAACAAATCTCTCCCAAATGTGCTTGTTTGCTTGGTCGTTTAGTTTGGAAGATTGTTCATTCTTCGCAGTCATGTGTTGGGGCAAACAAAACAGGAATGAATTCAAATCCCCTTTGTAGTCCTAGGAAGGTCTGGTGAGCAGCGTGCGGAAGCGCCTGTCACCAGGGAACATGTCCTGCTCAATGTGTGCTGTAACCCCCAGTCACGCGTAGGGTAACTTCCCCTTCCTGCCCAATTCACAACCAGCCCCCAGCACATTTTCTCTACCCAGCCAGTCTCTTAGCTAACTCCCTCACCTCCAGCGTCCTAGGATAATCCCAAATGCTTTGCAGTAGAGCTAGAATCAAAGTGTAACCATGGGCTGAAACTCTCCATAGCTTCTTTAAAGCTTCTTTTTAACTGAGCTTGTAATGTAAACATCCTTTATGGGGAGCTCAATATACACTTCAAGGAGAGAGAGAGTGAGGCAGCTTTTAATGTGCACTTTATAACTAAATTGTGTCTTTTAAACCGTGGTTTATGTAACTAGGGCTACAGGGAATTTGTGCTACAATAGTCACTAAGCAGTGTATGTTTTTCTGCATAGGCTGTTGAAGATTATTACAACAAAGACTTTGGAGTGGCTTTACATTTACAGGGTACATCTGCACCGGCAAATGAAGGTGTGATTTCAGTACAGCTGAACCTGCTTACGCTAGTTTTACCCCAAATAACAACAAAAACACTGGAGTAAAGACTGCAGCCAAGATATCAGTAACTATGTTCATCCCTTCGCACCAACTCTTCCTCTGGCTGTTAACCTCCACAGAAGTCCATGCTGCCACCTCTTCTCATGTTACCTACCTCTGTTCTCCTCCTCCTCCTCCTCCCTGTATCCTCCTTAGCCAGGTGCAGAGCAACCCGGACTGGAATTGCATGTTTGAAAAGTTGTAGACAGCAGGTCAAATGCTCCTTGCAGGACCACTTGTGCAATCTTATTCCCTCTTTCAAGTTGTGCTTATGTGCTTGAGCTGAATTTTAACTCCAACCACAGTGTGACAGGTTGGCAACCTCTGTCCCTCCTGGCATATGAGTGAGAAGTGCTGCTTCTTTTTCGCTTTTCTTTTCACAAGACCATCTATCGAGTATTTGGTGCATCCCAGCTGGGTGGGACACTGTCCTCCCCGTTACGTACTAGGACTGGGTGTGAGTCGCTGGGTGAGGAAGCTGGCTGAGGACTTCACTTGGTTAGGAGACAGCAAAAATTCGAGAGCGAGCAAAGACCTGCAGCAAACACTTGGGAGTCCTAAGAGGTTTGTTGTAAGAGCAGCCAAGTCTGGGGAAGAGACCTGAGCTAAGCTTTGCTACCTTAACACTGGTTTCTTTTGAATAAAGCCAAACCCCAGGAATGAGCCTAGTTTGGACCCTACTGTATGTGCTGTCTGTAGTGGGAGAAAACACACACTGGGAGGCTGCCTATTCACATACTACTTTCAATCTTAGGTTTTGGTAGATCTATTAATTTTTTCAATATATTCTGTTCCAAATTCCCTACCGCAGATGTATTGGTTTTCACATGATTTCCAAAGATTGCTCCATCTGTCTGGTTTTATTTAGGGAGAGGACAAGCAAAACTTGTAGACCATGGAAGCTGAATTCTTTGTTTTGGCTATTTCTAGGTGGAATCAGCACTGTGGGGTTTGGGATGGGTGTCTGTGATGGGACTAAATACCAGGTGCAATTAGCTTATTATGAAAGTGCTTGTCTGAATCATCATTCCTTTTTTTTTTTTTTTTCCGCCAGCAAGGATTAAAACTACATAACAGAATAACTGATATATGCTGAAGTATCATTTCTTACCTATTTATTTTTGGATTATATTCTATAATGTTTTTTTCATTATTTTAGACTAACAGGATTTTACAAAGTATAAAAAATATTAAAAAATAATGAAACACAAAAGTCAAAGACGTACATTTGTGCATTTTTGCCATCCTATAGCTGCATACCATGCATGTCATGGCTTAGAAAAAAATAGATTTGCACATCACTGAAGGTACACTACAATCATCAGTGGCCATTTTGACTAGATGTTACAGTTTTACATTGTAAAACAGAATTAAAAAATAGAAGATAAACTGAAGAGTGTGTTGGTAAAGTAAAACTTAAATGCATTAATAAATTCCGGAAGAACTGGAAAGGGAGTTTCTAGTTTAAAGGAGCAAAAACAATACTGTAAACATTGATTTTTCTCTGTCTGTTTTGTTTTCTGCAAATCATTAATTCGTTAGTCAATTTTAACACTATTGAGTACAGCAGTTGTAGATGAGGGTTATTACATATGTAGTTTTTTGCTTTGGTTTTGATTCTACATTCAGTATTTCTGGTACTCTGGCTTTGTGTTAAAGTGATGACTAGGGGGTTGTATGTGACTATTGACAAAAGAAGTAGTAAGAGGGGTCTGGTTCTAAATCAGGCCCTCACACTTGGTGATAACTTTGCCCCAAGCACCCAGTTTGGCTTGCTGCAGAACCCACTTGTCTCCAACCTTTGTATGTGAAGTTCAATAAATAGTTTGAAGTATTTTCACTTACTTTTGGCAGCTGATTTTCATAACCACAATAATACTACAATGAGATTCTTAATTTCATTGACACAGTTGTTTTAATTCAGCCTCAATAATGGTATATGTTTAATTATTCCTATAGTAGGTTACTTCTAAAGCAACTTGGGTATTGCACCCAACCTGTGGCAACTTCCTCAGCTTTTAGCTGTAAGTTCTGTGACATTCTGACGAAGCTGTGGCATGAAGCTAGGAAAGTAAATGGTAATTTATAAAACAGAGAGATTTATAAAACAGAGAGATAATAGCTGTATTTTCACTAGCAGCCAATTACAGTGAGTGAGAATGCCATGTGGAAACAGAGCACAAATGTCACTAGATGACAGCAGCGATGATACAAGCAGACTTTTAAAAATTGGGAAGAGACTTTGAATGTCAGCTATTTAACAGAGTCCCTGCTAATACTGCTCATACTGGAACATATATTAAGCTGTTTGATTAATATATTAGCTCTCACTGTATAACAAGCCCGGTACAGGCTCTTGCACATTCTGAATATTTAATTCATTTAACTTTTCATGATGACATGACAGGAGCTATTAAAACTTGAACACATACACTCTGGCAGACAAAAATGCAGCTCTTTACATTGCTGGGAACAATTCACGGAGAAAGCTGTCAGAATTAGACATGCTTAAGCTCAAGTTAAAATGACAGCTAAAAAATTTCTCATCGCCAATGTCATTAGCATAGTGCATTTCTGAAAGCAAACTCACTGAAGACTCAATAACAATATAAAAGTGAAGAAATAGCACTGAACAAGATTAACTCTCTCCACATCTGTTACAGAAAAGTTTGCTGGTAAGACTTATTCAGTAACATCTATAAACATGTCTTCCCCATCTGGTTGCATTTTACTGGTTCTTGGATAAAAAACCTTATTCCCTCTTCCTTTCCACTCACTAAAATGAAGCCCAATACAATTTCCCCAGCCTCTTCTCTCTCAGCATGGTAGCATGTGGTACATGGTAGCATTTTAGGAACATTCTCCCTTCACAGAAGGTCCTACCTTACTTTAGAAGAGGACAAAAAATATTTCAGCTTGAAAATGTTCAAATGCTAGGAAGGAAAAAAAATAATCTTGCATATTCACAGCAAATTTTGTTCCACAGGGTACTGAAAAACTCAATTTACTGAACAAAAAAACTGAGTAGGAGCTAGCTGAAAACAGGTATTAAGTACAGTGCAGATCAATGTCCTTGATTTCAAGCAGCTAGTAGGGTGGGCAAGACAGTCATGCATACATTGTAAACTGGGAGTAAATCTATTTAAGTCAATGGGTTTCATCATTGCCAACTCATCTTAAAATACAAGTTTTCTCGTACAGGTTTCTGCTTCCATTGACATCAAAAGTAAATCTCCCAAATGCCCATCAACAAAAATATTTTTGTTTAAATTATGACGTTGTCCTCAGATCCCGCTGCTGCTTTCACTTACAGAGAAAGCTGAGGGAGGGTTATTAGAAACAAACATAGCAACACAAAACTTGAAATTAGATTGTTGAATTATTATTATAATAGTTTGTAATTCCAAGTACATGTCATTAAATGTACTTCATTGTCTTCTAAGCATTCCCCAGAGGACTTCTGAGTCACGTGTCAAACTACTTTTTGGTGTGAGACTTACAAAATCTGCCCTTCCTGAAGCAGCAGTTCTTTCTCTCTAACTTGCTGAGTATTTCTGCTGAGTATCAAGAGTTAATCAACTACGCAAATTAACTCCAAATATATGACTAAAATTCAGAAATAATCTCTCCTGTTGGGTGTATAAGAGGAAGGGGGGAGCTGTTTGAAGCAGGACATGCAAAAATGTTTCAATTGCGATCTAAATAAATAAAGATAATACATAAAGACACATATGCTGTCCAGAAAGCAATCTGTACATTAAGCTTTCGAACTTTTAGACAGCTGTTTTGAGGTGAGTTAAACCCTCTTACATTCCAACTGCCTTAGAAAGGGTGAATAAAATTTTACTCATGCACTAAAAGATTGGACTGTCACGAAGTGATGGATGGCTTTCCTATGTTCACTGTAGGGCATTTCAATACCATAGACTCCAAGTGCTCTTGATTAAAAGGCGACATTCTCATTTAGGGTCTCGTCACTGCCTGAGCTTCAAACCATTATCATTCACCTGCACTGGTGCTTCCAGTGACAAAATACTTACCAAAACGTATAAAATACTAATTACTTTAGTCACTTTGATAGAGGTATAAAACACCCTAAAGCAAAGCTCTATTAAGCTGTGTGAGGGTTTGAATTAAAAATTAAAAATGCAGCCAAAGGGAGAATAAGATTTTAATTACATTCCCCACCTCTCAAACATTTCTTGAAAACCTCAGGGAAAAAGACGTAGCAATTTCATGACACAAGAACTCCCTTCTTACTGGTACTGCTCACTTAAGAAAATAAAAAAAAAAATCCAGAAAAACTCAAGTTTACTTTGTTCTCTTCAAAATTATTAAACTTTCAAGCACAGAAAGAGACTAACAAGTTTCAATAAAAAGCTGTGATTTCTTCTCAAGAGATTTCAGATGCCAAACATATTTTTCCATTTAAAAACTTTCAAGCACTATGATAGACAAAGTTTTATAACTTACAGATATTTCAAGGAAAAAAAATTACTATTTTCTATGGGGAAAAGCCTCAAATAAAATGTAATTGGGACGCAACTGTGAATAGCTTCACACTATCTCAGAAATGTTTGGTTTAATTTGCATTTGCCACAAAGCTCCCTTTGGCTTAAATAATTGCAAAAGATCTCTCACTTTTAGATTTCATTTGGTGGATTGGGACTATTCCTTGTTTATAACGTTTGACAGTTTCCTTTATTAAGAAAATTGTAACTTGGACAAATTCATGAGCTAAATGGCATGCTGAAGCAGCTCTGGAGCTAAAAATTTCAGCATATATGGAATGAAAAAGCCCATGTTAGTTCATACTTTCACCAAGCGTAAAACTGAGCCCAGGTAACAGAATATTTTGATTCCCCAAGTGAAAAAAAAAGTCTTCTAAATTGATGGGCCTTAAGACTGAAAATGGATGGAAGCATACTAGCAAAAAAGACTACAGTAAATCACAACTGAATTTTTATAAAAAATTCCATTATATTCCTTTCTCTATCAGAAAAATTCAGTTCAGTCAAGGACTTCAGCTAAACTGCTTCTTAAAGTTTAAAATACATAATTTGATATAGAACAGTTAAGGTCAAAGTATTTTTGGAGAAAAGACTGGAGGATTACAATATGCTCATGTGCTGTTAACATTGTAATGCTGCTCAGAGACTGTATCAAAATCCTTCTGTTGAATAACAGGCTTCAGCCAAGGTAGAAGGATCCAAGTCCATTCATCTGCGTATGACTAAACCAGGGACGGGGAAAGCAAAAAGGTATCAGCTCTTATGGCTGACGGGAAAGCAACTCCATTCTCAAAAAAATACTCAGTTTCCTGATTCTAGTTTATTCTGTAAAACATTATCCATTTTGACAGGAAACAACGTTTGATAACAAACAAAAACAAAACAATGTTTCTTCAAGGAAAGGCAATTAATTAGTTTCGAGCAAAGACAGGGTGCATCTTTCTTCCAGAGCTCCTATTCCATCTATTTTTCTCAGGAAAAATAGACCTGAATTAGAATAGTCACATTTTACATTCAGATGTTATGGACTAACTGGTAAACCAATACAGAAAACAAAACTTTACTTTTGCATTTTCCCTATTTTTTGCACTTCCTTCTGTCTGTCTTAATTGTCACTTTAAGTAGATAAAAATTCTACTTCTATTATGTTTCTTCTAACTACACCTACTGCTGCCATGATGCATTAATAAATACTAGCAGTTGCACTGCAAAGGCTTAGCACTGCAGTTTGAAGTTACTCAGAAGGTTTTTCCATTTCTGTACAGGTACTTAAGACTGTCATACCCAACACAATGTCAGAAAGACAAACATTAGGAACACTGACGTATGGAACATTCCACTTCTAAAGCAACTAAGAATAAAAATATTCTTTCTACAAACCTTCAAAAGGTTCTCAAAGGCATAACATATCAGAGAGCAGTAATTGTATCAGATGCTCTGAAGGTCTTTAAAAGAGGACAAGAAAAGAAACTATACCTTAGTTTTTAAAAATCTTCAGACTACAAACGTTATCTTTTTTGTTTGTCCTGTATTATGGGACAAAAAAAAATAGTATCTGGCTGTACATGCCCTGAATACTACATCCGCTTTCCTTCATCTAGCAAATTCAATACCAAAAAAAACCTGCTTTGAATAGCACACGAGATCTCCTGTACTCAGCAAAACTGTAGGTGCATTATCCTATGGATACCTACATTTAACTGGCTAATGAAACAAACTGATGACTGAACCAACAGAAACATACGGCAAATTCTAATTTAGATGAAAATAAGGTAATACAAGTATTTATTGTAGACTCTTTTGAGGCTGCTCAGTAGGAAAAGGGAGGAGAGAGTTTTATAGTGATGCTAACTTCAAGGCAAATTTCTGAAATATTTCTGCAGAAACATTTGTAAAAGTAGGTGGTTGTTTACTCAACTATGTAAGTTCTGTGGCCATACACTTCACCCTGATACTATATATTGAAGTTGAGGAACTGCAGCATATCTGAAAAGCACCAGACAGTTCAGTGTTTTGCATATAAACTTTTATCCCGACTGCCTTTTTTGCTGGACTTGAAACAGAACTGTTAAAAGACTTGACTTTTCCACTACATTAGCATCAGTGAAGTTTTGGGATCATGTTCATGATCGTAGGTGAGAGGGAAACAGTATTTAATATTTTGTGATGGGATTAACAAGATATTTTACAAAGTTTCCCACAATGAATTATTTAGCAAATAAAAAAAACACCTTTTGGACAGATGGAAAGGAGGAGGATAAAAAGGGCAATTCTGTGGCTGCAACAAAAGGCAATTCTGGCTGCAACAAATAGGTTTAACAAAAATTAAGGAGAAAATGGAATTTCTGACTTAGGAAAATTAAGGTCATTAATGTGAGCTTCAAACTAGCATTGCTAGTTCTAGATGATGTAAACAGAGATAATGAACTTAAGGAGTAAGAACTTTCCAGCTAACTACTTCCGTTTGAGGAACCTGAACACACTGCAGATGTCAAAGAAAAATGGCCTTCTATTCCAGTTTGTTGATTTTAAGACTTAATTTTGCTGTAAGAACATTGTGCTGTTCCTCCCAGGGAAAAGCAGTTCTACTAAAAAGTAACTATTGTTACAGTGTAGGGAGAATTAATATTCTCTAAAGGTAGTCATTGAGTTTTGGGCCTAATACAATTAACACACTATGGGGAAAAGTACCCAGCTGAGGTACCCAGACGGGCCTATGGAAGGAGCATACGACTGCTCATTTAGGGAGAGGACGCACCCATCTTAATCGCATACATCAGATGTCGGAAATGAGACACAGTAACGCGGAATCATTGAGGCTGGAAGGGGTCTTGAGAGGTCACTAGCCCACCTCCTGCTCAAAGCAGGGTCAAAACTGACCTTGGACCAGGCTGCTTAGGGCTTTGTCCCAGCAGGTGTTGAACACCTCCAAGGACAGAGATTCCACAGCTCTCTGGGCAGCTCTCCATCTCCCTAGTTAGAAATCAATATCCTATAAAATAGAAAATACTGGGTTTATTAACAAAAAGCTCTTTTGGTCATAAGCAGTCATATAACTCACATTAATTACTGCCCTAATTTCTGCATGTTCCATTTCAGCAGTATTTCGCTGTGGTCCTGATGGTTTCAGGGCATGAATGTAACAAAGTTTCTGGGAAGAGGGGTCATCTTTTATTAAATGTACCTGTTTATCTGGAAAATTAAGACAAGCTTCTGGATGGACTGCATACTAATACACCACTGACTCAACAGAAAGACTGTTTTTATGGCACATAACTTTCACACAGTTTACTACAGGGTTTTAACTCCCTCCTCCTTTCTCCTAGACAATCAGTATTTTCATAATACTCTCTCCCTTCCCTGATTAACATCCCCTGTACTCCTGGCATGCAACTAGACCAAAGATGGTCTACTTGACATATACCTAACCAAACTCTAAGCAGTTGATCTGTATTTAGCTTGGGATGTTGCCGTTTAATTTTCCATTTGAAAAGACTGGTATGCTTGAAAGCTTATTTGATTTTTTCCAGCTATACCACTTAAGTGACACTATCCATACCTGTAAATCTTGTCTAATTTATGCAGAAACTATCATAGGTGTCTCAGCCTTTTCTGCCTTTCTTCTCATTCTTTCACTCAGAAAAGCATAAATCTGAGGAGGCAGTAACTAAAGCTGTCGTGACAAGCACGTTGCATCTTTATGAACACAGGGGTAAAGTAGTGCTACAAGCACACCCAACACTAGAAGTGCAGAAAAGTAAAAAAACCTAACTTGCTTAAAACTGTGTAGAAGGTTTCACCTCTAGGCCTGTGGATGTTTACAAAATGAGCTATCTTTTTTACATATGTCAGATTTTATGTAATTCACATGTTAGGCAGGTTGTGCACAGAAGCACATGAAGTGCGATATTTTGTCTGTTTAATGAAAATTAAGGACATACGATATACAACAAATAATTTTTCTGTTTAATAAATTGTAAAAGGACAGATATGATACGAGAAGTCTCTCTTCATGTGGTAAATTCTAGCAATGGTCTGTAATGCTTTACAGAAGGATTTTTCTTTTAATTCCCTAGAATGCTCCTTATCCACAGCAGGGTCTTATAATCGGCAAGGACAATTTTTCTTCCTGAATCAGCCAACACTTACACCCTGGGGCAGAATGATTACAAACCACGTAACTACAGATATTCACCCCTCCCAGAATGATGGGCTCTGCCACAGTTTATTTACATATTACTCACAAAATAGTTTCCTTCTATCCATTTCAATTTTGTTTCTTGAATTAACAGTGATGCATTTTTATTACAACATAAATGCATGTTATTAGATGGCTTGACTATCTAGCTTTTTGGGTAGAGTTTTGGAAGGGAGATTTCTGATCCCTGTGTGCACAACTGTGTATTTTGCCTTAAAATTATCGTTAGACAAAATATGTAACAGAAATAAATACCTAAAAGACATAACCAGACCATTCTGGTTCAATACCAACTGTGTTCAATACCAGACTATGGAGCTGTTCCCTTTGGAACAGACAGAACCTCCATCCTCCGCTGTAGAGGGGAAAACATGTCCGTGCTCCCCTCCCACCACACCAGACTGGCTTCCAGCCTGGTGGTTAGGGGGTGTGGGGAAAAAGAGGGTTTGAATCCCCCTAGGCAATGGCAGGAACAGGACTAATTTCAAGTGGGGGACACAGCAAGCACTTGTAAGGACACGTGATATAAAAAGCAAGTATCAGTGCTGTAAGTGTGACTTCTGTTCTACTTTTGAAAGAAAGGATTTAATATCTGCTTTCAGAAAGGCAAGATGTTCATGGTTCTGAATCTGAAGTAGAAAGAGTTGCCTAAATCTTCAGGGAGAAGTAGAATTAGGACTCATCTAGAGTATTTCCTGCTAGCTTATTTTGATGGCATCTCACAAAGCTTGCTGGAGTTTGTAGGATCAGTTAAGGTACTTAAAGACTGACAGACAAGCAGTACGATAGCTGAAGCTGTTACTCTTCAGGTCTTCCCACAGCCAGGGACACTGGATCCACTAATGAATCAGATCTTGATCTGCTCCAGGTTTCATTTACTTTGTTGCAGTACTCTAATGAAATCTGCAGTTAAGAGTATCTAAGCTCATGAAATAGCTCACTAGCAGTGGAAAAGCGGTTTTCCTTGCCATGTGGTCCTGTTTCTTCCTTCAGCTACCTCCAACACCAGTTAGATCTCCCTGTGAATCAGTCCAGTTCACCAATGTAGCAGGAGACAATGCAGGTTCCTGGGAGAAGCGGAAGGTTTGGTAAGTCTGTCTTTCGACTGAGGACCTCCATCAGTGGCTGAGCCGGTCTGGTGAGTACCCAGGCTGGCGTGATGCAGGCAGCAGGAGACTTGTGGGGGTGGGTAAGAGTGAAGAAGATAGGAAGAGACTGGGACTCTTTCCTTTTTGATCATGAGAAGCTCACAGATTGCCTAAGTGAGCCTCTTGAAATTGCAGGTGTGCTTTGCAGTGAGACAAGACATGCTGTTCATGGATATAAATTCTGCTGTGAGGGCCCAGGTGTATTTCACAGCACGGAGTGTCACAACTCTTACGGCTTTCTGCAGGGCTAAATAAATAGCCAATGTCTCCATTCTGTTTTCTTGGAATGCTTAAAAAATGTGTTCAAAACCATCCCAGGCTACCCAATTAATATTTCTATTAGCCTTTCTAATAAAAAAGTAATACGTTTATATAACTACTAATGCCTTGCTAAAGCAAGAACTGAAGTTATTACCTAACACATGCATTACACTTTACAAAAATGTGAAAAACAGTCTGACACCTCTTCAATCTGCAGTATCTAGACAGTTAAATTATTCCAAGTTCTCTTTTGTTAATCTGAACCTTTTAATGCACTAACTGGATTCTGAATTGCTTTTTAGGAGCACCGTCTCTCAGACAAAATGTCATGCTAAAGTACGTGCATGCAGTGTTTTAGATTGCTCTTTTTCTTTCAAAAAATAACCCGTCCTATTTTAGCTCCTTATGATAGAAGCAGTGAACCATCTTTATTATCTCTTCTAAGTTTCTTGCATATTTATTATGAATCGTGAAATTAGGTGTGATCATAGTAAGATTCTCCACTTTCTGTTAGCTAAAGGAAAAATGAAAATTCTCTACTAGGATAAGGGGAGAAGGTAAAAAAAAATGACATCAGCATACTGATGCCCATAGTAAAAGTCAATAGACATATGCTTTTGCCTTTCTACAACATAACACATCTGTGTTTACTCTAAATCTAAAATCTAATCACATTTGGTTGGGGGGTTGGCAATTCTGTGAGACTACCATAGTCTGGTTTGGAAATTCATATGCTTTTATGATTACAGATCATCTAAAGCCTTCAATATGTGATGTCAAGCAAAGTCAATTCTTAGCTCTCTGTTTTGACAGTTTCCCTTTTAATCTACATTGCTCTATAAAAGCAATTCCCTTCTTTTTAATAAAGCTAAAGTTAAAACACACATAACTTTTGCCAGATTTGCCTACAAAATCTGCTAATTGTCTTTTAATTATCATTTTTTTCCCATCAGGTACTGGAGGGATTCTGGTTCTTTAACAGATTTGACTACAAATGTGCAAGTGACAAATCTGATACCTCAGGATAATCCTGGCTCCCATTAGTTGACTGCCTCAAAATAAGCTGGTTTTTGGGAAGAGTACAAAAACCCCATGAAAGAAGAGATGCTTGATACTTCAGCTGTTCACTGTCTGCTTTGTGGCAGAAAGTATCTTTGTGGTTTGAAAGGATTAGGTGGTCTAAGTGGTGACCCTCTAAGTGCTTCATACAGAGAACTGCAAGTTTGGGGGATTTTCAGTGCCTCGTGGTCTGGTGACATGCAGTCTGATGCCCGAGTATGTTACCCATCTGTGGGACAGCTATCCCATTTTAAACACTACCTGCTAAAACTCTTGTTAAGACATGGCAATTTGTTTTAAATTGGCTGCTAGTTTTGTAAGAGCCAAGACTCTTGGGTAAGGTTGTGAATAAGTGTGCAAGTGGCTGAACTTGAAGAGCTCACCTCAGCAGTTCTTATCAGTAACTCGCAATCAACTGCACTGTATCATGGTATCTACACTTTATCCAATGAAAGTGTCATTTAAATCAATTCAATTAGGTTTGAGTTAGCATCCCCTGGGAGCACATTACATCTGTTAAAGATACTGTTCCAGGCAAGCAGTAGCTTCAGACCGGCACTGCTTCATTGGTTAAATTCATATATTTACAGTTACTGTCATAACCTTAAGGGCTGAGAGATGTTTTTAAAAAAAAAAAAAAAGTGTAGTCTAGAGCATAATGATGTGATAGCTTTTTAATAAACTCGCAAATACATATGTACCTACATCTCCCTACTCTCATGCTGTATCAGGGTCCTGCTGTCTCTTTCCGGGCAGGTGGATTGGTGAGAAATACAATTTATTTATTAAATTTCCAACTACAAAGGAAAATCATGCTTTTCTGTTACAGAAGGTCTTATATGGAATAGTGTTACAATAATTAGAATAAGTTTAGTGTTATACTGATTGGAGTAAACAAGGTCTGAATTCCTAAGCAGGTAATTTTTAATTTCAGATCAGAAAGTTATGATACTGTGATGTACTAGAGGAGGTACTTGTCCCAGAACATGGTGAGAGTAGCAGTTCAGCTCGGTAGCTGTAGCGGTACTCCCCGATTCTGTAGTTAAACACATTCTCCCTTACCTCATTTTTAAGGAAATTACAGCCAGATCAAATGGACTCTTTAAAACAAAGTTATTTTTAAATTGATTTGATGGTTTCCTCCTTACAGTGATAGGCTTGGTAAAATAGCCTAACAGGAGAATTGATTAAATTTACTGATGGTTTAGAGTCCAATTCTATGTTATTTACGTACTAGGATAACCTCTCTGTCTTTAGGGGACAGCTTCTGAGTACGTAACAGTAACCATGTTAATACATATATATTTAAGTCTTCTTGTTGAACTTACAGCTGTCAGAACTCTAACCTGATTATTTTTGGTTTATGATATAAAACATCATTGTTCAGTTACATTTAAGATAAAAATAGCATTCTAAGCATATCTTAGAGTCTCTCATTTGCATGTTTTGCATGAGAGGAGCTTATTTAAGGGGGTGATAACTTTAAACCGTTTTGACTTTATTTTCTAATATTGTTGTACAGCTTCTGTTTTTAAGCATGGAGTAAGAAATACAGAAAGTGTTAAGTATACATGAGAGCTAGTTACACAAAATGAAGGTTGCCAGTAGTACTGTTGCAATATTCACAGAGATAAAATCAATATATTTAATAATTTAACTCTTAAATACCATTGCAGAAGTTCAGTCTTTATTTTCTAAATGGTACCAAGACCTGCTGTTGCCACAACAATGGAGAGGAAGGAAGCAAAAAGCATTCTCTGTTTATTGCTGTGGTTTACAGGGCAGTTTACATCAATTCAAAATGTAAACCGAAACATGATGTATTCTCAAAGTAAGGCATTTACTATACTTCATCACATAAGTCTGAAGTTGTTTCACAAATAATGTAAGCAAATAATGTAACCATAATATTTACTGTATTTTCTCTCTTTAGTTGTGCTCTGACAAAATCAGAGACTTTTTTTTCCAAATCATTCTCTATTCTCACTGCAAATTTTATCTTTAAATCTTGCTAGCTGTCATGGGCAAGCATTTTGTTTCATCGATTACATCTTGATGTACATACTCTTTTAAAAGCTTCCTGTTGCAGTATAATCTATAAAAATAATGGTGTGAACATTAAGGGAGAGGAACTGGTGGCATTTTAAGATCAGTGTCAAAGATTCTATCCCAAGTTAAGTGATAGTAATTAAAAAGAGGGGAGACCTGGAGACAAGTCTGTACAAGAGCCAGTGATGGAGGTGAACCAGCACAGCAGCTATTGGGAATCTTCAGGTAAGGACATCTAACTGAACGGTGCTATGTAAACCACTACACAGCAACGGTTTCGACACATGAATGTTACCATTTACTATCCACAATAATCCTTAACATTAAAAATCTTTTGCTGGAGCAAAGACTGAGGTATTTTTCAGTGGCACAACTGCATGGGAGGAATAATCGTGTAATGCTAATGAAAGTGATGTCATCAATTTGCAATCATGCTTTCCTGTAAACTCACTTTTAATTTTACATTTGGTAAATACAGGCATTATATCCAAAAAGCATGTGTCTCCTTCTGTAGACACAACTGACAAGCCCAGTGTGCAATGTGCTTCCAAAACAAACATGACTCAATACCTTTGGGTCCGTAACTCATACAAACGATGAAAAATGTTTTTTGGTAATGTTCCTAAAGTGTGTCTTAGAGAAAGTAGCAATTCATACGCTGGAGAAACATAATCAAAATTTGGTTTATATAAATCTGTATGCTGTGTGATAATCGTGCCTTCTTTTAGGATACGTATAGTTACTCAAACTAGTTGATTACATTGCTATATTTAAGCAAATATGTTATGCAAAAAATAAACACATTTTTGAAACCTACAGTTTTACCAGAGCAGCACGTCTTTCAGGGCAAGCACTGTGACAGCTACTTGTGACATAAAGCACATGAAAGAAAAACAAACTGTGATTTGCAGAATGTACACACCTCCCTTTTTGTTTAATTTCACAGTGATGGAATCACAGATGTGGGTAAGTTCACTGTTGGCACAATATGAAGTGTATTTTAGGCCAGGCACAAGGTTCTCAGCAGAAGTTACCAGTTAATACAATGAGGAGTGCTCAGGTCCTGAGCTGACCCCTGCAAATAGTTACAAACCTGTCGGTAGGGATCCTCTTACCTATACTTTGTTAGTTAATCAAGGACATAATTCACTATTTCTCTGTCTCACAATTTCAGTTTACTTAAAATAGAAACCATTTCGTGCTGAGCTATGGCACGATATATTTGGCTTCCGAAAGGTTGAAAATAGGCTGTAAAAGGCCATTAAAAAATATCAAAGGGGTTAATTAGGAAAGTGAACAGTCAGAGGAATAACAAGTGCTGAAAGTTGTGTGTATTAAAGGTTTGACCTATCAGACTGCCAGATGAATGTTACTTGTCTGGAGTTAAAAAATTAAAATAAAATAAAAATCCCACAATGACTGGATACTCAGTATATAATATATTCAGAAAAAGTATTTAAAATTGATGGATGACCCGGTCCCTGATTGGTTGAGCTACTTAAAGACTGGGTAAGTTATAAAATAGAGTGTGAAGTGCTTGTTGACTGGCTGTATTCCGAATAGCTCAGCAGAGTAGAATTATTGAGTGTTTCATTGTGTCACAGGTTTCGTTATCCAGAAAAAGTACATTACTCAGCAATTAACTAAGGACTTTATAAGGACTTCTGGAGATTAAGATTAAATAAAGTACTGCAGAAGAAAGTGCCCAATGATCAATGTTTCTAACTCAAAAAATGCAAAGCCACCCATTTAATTCTGTTTTAACTGGCTCGCTCCAGAGCTAGTCAGCAACATGGAATGTGATTGCTAGAAGATCAACGAGCTGTTTCATGTCCCATTCCTGAGGTTACACATTTTCTGAGATTCATTTTTTTTCTTTTCTTTATGGGATTGATCTGCAATGCTGAAGTCAGTGAATGCGTATGCTGACTTTGACATAATGTTGAGAAATTACTCCTTTCTCCACTGAAATCACTCGTGAGAAGAATTGTAAAAACTGTTTATCACACGCTATCGAAACTCAGGTTGAGTAAGAAATCATGGATTGTCTCATAATACTGGAAGCTGTCCACAAGCTCAAGCTTGGTGTGAGCTTCAGAAAACAGTTTTAGAGGCTGAAGCGTTTCGGGGAGTTTTTTTAAATATAAAAGATTTTATATGCATTTAAATCATATCTAAGTATATAATGTTTTATATCTGCATACACATACAGGCACATGTGCACATATGCACAGAGCAGTCCTCTCTGTGCTGGAAAATCCAGACTGTTATCTCTAGCAGACCTTGCAAAAGTTGTCAAACGTGATCATGCCAGGCAGTAATTTTTCACAGCTGCAGTGCAGTTTGTTAGCTACATTAAGCACTATGGTTCACACCTCTTCTCCTAGGGATAAGCCCACCAGAAAAGGAAAAGAAACTGGTATGCCACAGCGTGAAAACAAGTGTTACAAGAGCACCCTTCAGAAAGACAAAGAGTTTGTGTCTGTGCTCTGGCGTGTTTACAACGGCTTTTAATTGTCTGGAGAGAAGATCTGCTGAAAAATGCAGAAACGTTCCCCTGATCTGATGGCTCATATGAAAATAAGGAACCTAACCGGCAGCAGGGCATACTTTGTCGCTATGCTACTGTTTGTTATAGTTCATGAAATATTACTGAGAAGAGTAATTTGGGGGGGGGGGGGGGGGGGGGGAGAGATGCTGTTTACTCGCGGCCCTGTCAGCGCCCCCTTCCCCTCAGGTTTTCCAACCCTTTTTTGATGACTTTAGCTACCAAAATCTTTGTAAAAGAAGTAATTGAAGTAATAATGCATCTAAAGTCTATACAGATGTCATATACACACTGACTCTGAACTTCTTCTGGACATTAGTTTTGGAGCACGAGATGCTACCTGATGATCAAGGGGCAGATGTCATCAGCTGGGGATGGGTCTGTGGAGCTGCACAATGGTGTCAGACGATGCAGAAACAGAGGCTGCACTACCCGCTGCGACTGGGGGTAGGAAACTCACATTAACAGCCCTTCTCCTTTCCCTGACACTGTTCCTCAAAACTCAGGCTCTGAGCTTACATCTTCATTTCACATTTAACCCTTAGGTCCACTTAGCTCAACTGAGAGAAGGCCATAATGCAAAATTGTATTTCAGCTGCACACAACAGAAATAGGAGCTGCCAAGCTGTGCTTGTTCTAGTGCTAGTCCCGGCTCTGTGACAGATCAACTACCTCAAATTAAAATCATCACCATGCACCATCAGAGGTTCGCGCATGCAGGTGGACACAGAGAGCTGAGGTATGGTATAATGTCAAGCACAAAGCAAGCTACTGAAGGCAAGCATGGAAAAAGAGAGTTTGATCAGAAAGTGCCAACACATACAACGCTGACAGTTAAGTGCTTTTAAACACAGCTTTAACTGAATTGCTGTTAAGCGTTGCTTCTTAGTTACACGCCCGACTGGAGAAGGCATGAGAACTGTACGAGTGGTTTAGCTGTATACACGGAGGGGACACAACAAACGCCTGAAAAGAAACCGCCAGCCCGAGGGCCACCGGAGCCCCCCGGGCC
>NW_009610374.1:0-292 GCF_000690535.1 Cariama cristata
GAGGAGGAGGAGAAAGAAGAGGAGGAGGAAGATGAAGAGCAAAAGAACCATGAGGATGAGGAAAAGAGAAGGACAAGGAGGAAGAAGAGGAAGAAGAGCAAGAGAGGGACAAGGAGAAGGAGGAGAAGAGGAGGAAGAGGAGAACCAGGAGGGTGAGGAGAAGATGAGGAGAGGAGGAGGACGATGAGGAGAGGAGGAGGAGGAGGACGAAGAGCAAAAGAACAATGAGAAAAGGAGGAAGAGAACCATGAGGATGAGGAGACGAAGAGGACAAGGAGGAAGAGGAGGACGA
>NW_009610375.1:0-4961 GCF_000690535.1 Cariama cristata
TATTAGCTTTAATATTATTTATACTATTTGTTATTTCATTTGTTTTAAGTTCCAACCCGCCAGTCTCTCTCCCTTTTCTCCTCTCCTTCCCCCTCTGGGCAGGGACGAGGTTAACAGAGAGCATCTGCCACCCGCCTTAAGCGCCGGCCCAGCCTTAAATGGTGACACACACGAAGGACAGGAAGGTGATCAGGGGGAGTCTACATGGATTTACCAAGGAGAAATCACTCTTCAGAAGTCTGATGGCCTTCTACAGTGAGGTGACTGCATGTACCATCAGCCAGTTGGCAGGTGGTGCTAAACTGGGAGGAGTGGCTGAGACACCAGAGGGTCATGCTGCCATCCAGAGACCTCGACAAGCTGGGGTGATACCAAAGGGTTAAATAATTCAGCTAAATTAACAGAAAAGCAAGCACATTGTTTAGCCTGGCATCTCAAGGTTGGGAAGCATCAAGAAGCAGAACAAATAATAGAAGAAGGGACACTTATCTAAGTCAGTAGGCAAGAATGTGGAGGGAGGCCTCCAAGAGAGGGAGTTCTAGACAAGAAGGGAGCCAAGCTGACATGACAACCCACAGACATCAACAATGAAGTAGCTGAGAGCAGGACAGAGGTCATTGTGGTAGTGGGAGATCGCGACCTCCAACTCAAACGGCCCCCCCGAAAGTGGGCAAAACCCCACTTGGGGAGCATGCGTAGTTAATATGTAAGCTTCATTAGTGCTTACTGAGGATGCGTTACATGAGAAGCGAGAAACTTGTAACCAATCCCAAGTGTGAGTAACAATGAATATGTAGTGTACTATGAATATGCAAATGTCTCATGGTATATAATATGTGTCTTCATTTTACTCGGTGTGCAAGTTTGGAGGAGCGATCCCCCTTGCACCCGGCGCCGAAATAAACATGCCTGCTTTATAACTCTCTGCGAGTTGTAGAGTTTGTTTCCGCACATTAGGAGAACCGGTCTGAGAGGAACCTCATGAAGTTCAGCCAAGGGAAGTGCAAAGTCCTTCCCCAGGAGAAGAATTACCCTATGCACCAGGACGTACTGGGGGCTGGTGGGTTGGAAAACAGCTCTGCAGAGAATGACTTGGGGGTCCTGACTGACAACAAATTGTACATGATATAAGATGATATGCGAAAGAAGAGGTTTCACCTTGACAGAGAATTTTTTCACAATGAACAATCGTTCACTGGAACAACCTCCCCAGGGATGTGGTGGAGTCCCCATCACTGGAGAGTTTCAATATGTGACTGGACAGGGTGTGAGATAGTCTCATCCAGGCTCCCCTTCCCACCAGAGGTTGGACCAGATGATCTTTGAAGGTCCCTTCCAACCTGGACTCCTCTGTGATTTATGAGTCTATGGGCCAGTGGAGTGGGTTGACCACTGCTGACAGCCAAGCACCCACACAGCTGCTTAATCACTCCCTTCTTCCCCAGGATGGGTGGAAAATAGAAGGTGGTGAGATGGCTCGTGGATCGAGATACAAGACAATTTAACAGGCGAAGGAAGAGCTGTGTGCACGAGCAGTGCAAAATAAGGAATTTATTTACTGCTTCCCATCGGCAGGCTGATGTTAAGCCACTTTCTGGGAAGCAGGGCCTCAGCACACACAGTGTTTCTTTGGGAAGACCAATGCCATCACTGCAAATGTCCCCCCGTCCTCTTCCTTTTCTTCAGCTAGTGCCGGGGCAAGCTGGCTCTGACTGCCCACTGGATGCTGTAAGGCGAGGCAGGAAGGTCCACAGATCCACCCATGCTCCCTGGCCTGGAGTGGCCCCAGCCATGCAACTCTTCCCTCCCAGGGTACACAATGGCTCTGCCACCACAACTTCTTCTTGCCAGGCCCTGCCTGGCCCTGGCACCTGGCCCTGGCCCTCTGACTGGTGCCTGGGACAGCGCAGCCATCCTACTCCCACTGCTCTCCAGCATCCCCTGGGGAGAAGCTCTGGAGGTGGGTCCTGCAGGTGGCAGGCGAGAAGAAAGGAGCTGCTGCTGCGGCCACCAAGGAGGAAGCAGCCTGGGCAGGGCAGTGCCCAGTGGAGCTCCCTAGCCTGGTCTCAACTCATCACACCCTGCTAGTTAGCCGATGAATTGGTTATGAATGATTTGAGCTCTCCATGTGACGCAACAGCCTCTGCCCGCCTGGATACACAGCCTCAACCAGAGAACACACATGCAGACGTGCACGCGCGTGCCCGCAGACACAAGCGCAGACACCCATTCAGACACAGGCACACGTGCAGACACACATGCACAGACGCATACACAGAGACGCACACATACGCAGACTCATAGACACACACACAGACACACAAATACATAGAAACATACACACACCAGTGCACACACTGATGTGTGCACACACACACACGGGTACAGACAGACAGACACTGACACAGACATCCGCACACGCGTACATGCACACACAGATGCACACGACTTATACACAGGACACTGGCACAGGTGGTCACACAGCTTGCCACAGTCCAGGCACTGCTGTTACCCTCACACCCCGGCACTGACAGCCACATCCCCTCCTTCTCCGGGGCTGGCACAGCCAGGAGGTCACTTGTGCAGGCACACACACACACACACGATAATCAGGGCTCACAAGCACACACACATTTGGGGATCCCTGGGCACTATGTTGGGGGGAGAGGTCAGGGGTGCATGGATTATTTAGCCTGGTGAGAAGGAGGCTGAGGGGAGATCTGATCGCTCTCTACAATGACCTGAAAGGAGGGTGTAGTGAAGTTGGAGTCGGTCTCTTCTCCCAGGTAATTCGTGACAGGACAAGTGGGCATAGTCTGAAACTGTGCCAGGGGCAGTTCAGGCTAGAAATGAGGAGGCATTTCTTCACAGAAAGGGTCGTTAGGCATTGGAATGGGCTGCCCAGGGAGGTGGTGGAGTCCCCATCCCAGGAGGTGTTTAAGAAAAGACTGGACGTGGCACTCAGTGCCACCAGTTGACATGGTGGTGTGAGGGCAAAGGTTGGAATCAATGATCCCCAAGGTCTCTTCCAAACAGATCAATTCTCTGATTCTGTGTCTCTGTGTGTGAGTGTGCGTGTGTAAGCGGTGTGTGGGTCTTATTGTAAAATTGGTGTGTTGGTGGGTGGGTGCATGAGAGTGTGGGTGTATGTGTGTGCAGGCTGAACAGGTGTGTGAGGGGTACATGGGTCTCTGCCTGGGTATGAATGCAGAGTTTATGGGACTTGTGTGTGTTGGCATGTCTGGGTGTGTGAGGGGCACATGGAGCTGTGTGGAGTGAATGGATCTGTGTTTACGTCTGTGTGTGTGTGTGCACGCAAAGGGTGTGTGTCTATTGTTCAAGAGCAAAGAAGGCCATTTTGGTCAGTGTGCCAGCAAGCATGTGGCACATGTGCACCTACAGCATTCCCCTGAGACCAGAAGAAACTGCATCCCTGCACTCAGCATCACACCCCTTGCTGACAGCTGCCGCTGGACCAAGTCCTGAAACCACACGATTCCCAAAAGGAGGCCAGTGGAAGACCTGCCAAAAAAGGAAGCAAAAGTCTTTCCAGCGTATTGCCTTGCAAAGCCAATCTTCTGCTTCTTTGCCATCCAAAACAGGAGGTCTACAGCTGCACCAAGCACTTTCAAATTCTGTAGCCACACATGTCCTGTTGCGGCTCCATCAGACGTGCCCAGCTGTCCAGCGTTCTCTGCACCTGCAGTGCCACGGCCAGGGCAGCACCTCCCCACTCATCTCTCTGGCCAACCCTACTTCCAGCACTCCGAAGATGAACCAGCCTCCAGGGAACTGCAGCCTGCGACTCCCTCCCTGCTGCAGGCACGTGAGGCATCGCTCACCCTCCTGCCTTTCAAGAGGGTCTTGGTGGCCCTGGGGGAAGATGGGACATGCAGCCCCCATGGAAAGGAGGAGAGGCCATTGCATGGCAGAGAAGTGACACGGAGGTGCCTAGGCAGAGGGTACCAAGCCAGAGCATGGCAAGGGCTTCTCCTCTGCTTGGGAACACTGGTGGGGCTGCCACGGGAATGGGACAGTGTTCTGGGGTGCCATCCCAGTGGGAGATGGAGGCCAGGTTGCTCAGGACCACAACTGCCTTGGGGCTGCCATGTCTCCCTGTAGGTGTGACCAGGCTGCGAGCTCAATCCTCTTTTGCCCAGACCAATCTAGCACATGAATTCACTTATTCTCCATTCTAATCATAGGGTTTCATAACTTATAATCCATAAGGCTTAATATCATGCATCTATGACCAAAAATACAAACAAAAAGAATTAAGTACCTGTTTAAAGGTGAGAGCCTTCATCCTCTTCCTTCACAGTGCAAGCGTCCCATGGGTCACACGGGGAAGCATGAAATCCTCAGGAGTCCAGCTGCTGTTGGAGACACTTCAAAAGCCTTCTGGGTAAGCTCACCTTTTATACCTTCCACCTCCAAGGCTTGGTCTTTACCATTCCCATAAGTTGGTGGATTCTGATGACACTGTGAGAGAAAACAAAATGTCTGCAGAATGACAGCAACTTAGCAGGAGACAATGGCTGTATATCTGGTGCTCCACCACCCACCATTTGGCAACCCCTTCACAGCCCCACCAACACTGAGGCTCTGCGCTCCATCTACCACCTAACATTCTGTCATGGTCCCTTCACATCTCTCAAATTTACAGGACAACGTACTCTGTGACTTAAACTTTACTTTATGAACTCATTAAGAAATACAGCAAAGCAGCACCTCAAAGAGGTGCACGATCCCCTTTTGCCCAGACCAGTATAGCAGATGAATTCGCTTACTCTCAGTTCAAATGGTAGGGTTTCATAGCTTATACCCCATAGGACTTAATATGGTGCACTTATGAGCCAAAACAAACAAACAAACAAAAAGAATTAGGTACCTACTTAAAGGTGAGAGTGCTCATCCTTCCTTTTCCTTCACAGTGCAGGCGTTCCCTGGGTTACTGTCAC
>NW_009610376.1:0-6551 GCF_000690535.1 Cariama cristata
AAGGAGGGGGTAGTCAGGTGGGGGTCGGTGTCTTCTCACAGGCAACTCATGACAGGACAAGAAGGCATAGTCTCAAGATGTGCCAGGTGAAGTTCAGGCTAGAAATGAGGAGGCATTTCTTCACAGAAAGGGTCGTTAGGCATTGGCATGGGCTGCCCAGGGAGGTGGGGGAGTCCCCATCCCTGGGGGTGTTTAAGAAAAGCCTGGAGGTGGCACTCAGTGTCATGGTCTGGTTGACATGGGGGTGTTGGGGCACGATGATCCCAGAGGTCTCTTCCAACCAAAGCGATTCTGTGATTCTGTCTGCACCCCACAGCTCCCGAGCTAGGTGCCCGCAGCACATACTTTCCTGAAATTAAAGGAAGGGAAAATCCAACCCCCTTGCATTAACAATACCATATTTAACAAGAAATAAATTCCAATAATAAATAAGAAATAAAAGTCCCTCCTCCTGGCAAAGGCAAGTGTGCAAGCTCCCGTGTGCCACTGTCCCAAGGGAGCTTTCAAGTCAAAGATCCAGCCCCACCACGAAGGGTTGCCAATATCTTCACAACTCCTCACTGTCTGAACTAACACCCCTACGTAGGTACAGCTGCTCCTGGACAAAGAGCGGGCGTTGCTTTGATCACACCTTTTCTACAAAGTACCATGGGAGCGCACAAAGGCAAGCATTCGTGTTGGTCACAGAGTTCTCCTTTTCTCTGAGCAACCGCCAGAGTTTCACGTTTGCCTTTGCAAAGCACATTTGACCTTCCTGCTGCCTCCAAAAGCATTTATCTCAGCATCCGTTTGGAAAAGGAAAGAGAGGAGAAACTTCCAGAAGATGCTGTTTATTTGTGCAAAAGCACACTAGCTAATAATGAAGCCGCTGCTTAGAGATAGGTGTATTTGAGAAATTTTTAACAGACTGTATCTAAATACAGCGGAGAATGTCTTCTTGATTTGGAATAGAATAGCTTGGGAATGGAAGGGGAAGAGAAGATACGCACACATACCTGCCAGCAGACAGAAGCAGGGTTTTAGCCAGCGAGTAGTTCAGCCTTTGTCTCTTTTGCACTTAAAAAGTTATTTCCTGTTTCTGTGTATTACTCATAAAATGCTCACGCAAGTAACACTCTCAGTATTATAGCCCAGAACCTAAACCTTTCTTCATCTTCCACGTAACGAACATAAAATACAGCTATGGCTTATCTCTGTAAAATGCATTTTGAGATGATTTTGGAAACCACCCCCCAGAAAACATGCAATGATTTTCAAGTTTAGGACATGAGGACTCTTTTGAAACTTGAATTTTTACTCTATTTAGCTACACCTTCTTCTTCCTCTCATTACAAGACAAACACTTGCTTGTGACAAGTTGTCATGGGACAAAGGACACCAGGAGGTTCAAAGTCACTACAAAATGTGAGCTCTTCCCAAATCTAACCTACTTAAAGACACTTCAATATGTAAAAATGGATTAATAACTTTTGCAACAACCTCTCTAAGGCACTATTACAGGTATTAAGAAACTGATCCATACTAATTACAAGACTTTTTTATTACCAGTAAAAGCCTTAATAACCAAAGTTCAACACGAGGTTGGATGCAACCAATTCTCCCTCTACAAAATGCAACTTTGTCACTTAATTGCTCAGAAAATTTTTAAACTGCTTTTCTTCAACTTAATAGCTCCTCCACCCCCAAATTATAAACCCTATTTAAGAACAATTTCTGCGTAAGAAATTGTAAGAAAGCAGTTCTGCTTCCTAACATTTTCACACGTTTCTATCTTACATGCAGTCAGGCTGAAAAAGGTACTCTTTCTAGTAAGAAGAGTTCAGAACCCACCGAAGTCTGTTCCACTCCCAGAAACGATCTTCTGTGACCAAAGCCACTGACTCATTACCTGCTTTCTCATTTCCCTGCCACAGGAACTTCTTCACCTGTTCCCCATCATCAGTAATGCAAAACTACAGTTAGCAAACCCTGAAGACATGGCTCTGGATTGCAATGTCTCTCGGACATACTGGTTTAAATAACCTTAAAATATGATGCCCACCTTTAGAGTTGTGTCATGGTTTAACCACAGCCGGCAACTAAGCACCACGCAGCCGCTCACTCACTCCCTCTGTCCCCAGTGGGATGGGGAGGAGAATTGGAAAAAGGTAAAACCCGTGGGTTAAGATAAGCACAGTTTAATAACTGAAATAAAGTAAAGTAAAATAATGATGATTGTAGTGAAAAGGGAGATTACACAGTACAATCACTCACCCCTGCTGACCGATGCCCAGCCTGTCCCCAAGCAGCCATCAGCCCCTCCTGGCCAGCTCCCCCCAGTTTCTATACTGGCCATGACGCTCTATGGTATGGAATATCCCTTTGGCCAGTTGGGGTCAGGTCTCCTGGCCGTGCTCCCTCCCAGCTCCTTGGGCACCTCCTCGCTGGCAGAGCACGGCAAACTGAAAAGGCCTTGACTTAGGGGAAGCACCACTGAGCAACAACTACACCGTCAGGGTGTTACCAACAACTACACCGTCAGGGTGTTACCAACTTCATTCTCACACTAAATCCAAATAACACAGCACTGCACCAGCTACGAGGGAGAAAATTAACTCTAGCCCAGTCGACACCAGGACAGTTAACTACTGTGCAAATCGTGTAACTGAGAGACCATAAACCTGTTGAATATACGAATGGTTTGGAGCAATGTAATTGTTAGGCTGCAGTTGCTATTTTTATTGTTTATAGGCATCCTCCTATAAACAAGTTCTTCCTGTAAGACTACAAATAAAACCCGTAGGCTTAAGTCAAAACGAATAGAATTAAAAAAAAACTAAAAAAAATGAGGATCACTTTGCATGATGAATTCGTAGCTCAGGGTCAACCGCTGGTCATGCATACTTGGCAATAGCTCTGGGCTGCTCTGGTTTTCCTTTAAGTCCGTAGCTTGTGTTTAAATCATTCTTGATAAACAAGCTCAGCTCACTCTGTGCAGGCAACTTTGCAGAAGTCTGTTCTTTTCACGTGAAAAGGAACCGCTACCAGCAATCACAGCAAGAGCAAAAGGTAATTTTAAATACTTTACTGACTTCTTACTCTGGACCTCAGAGTCCTGACTGCTTCTAGACATCTCAGGATAAAAGTTGTTATTGCAATTCTTCCACGCAACAAGCTCTAACTCAAATTGAAAATTATTCATATAAGAAATCAGAACACCAAACATGTACGGCCAGTTTTTATTTACATCCAAAAATCACTTTGCATTTTCCTATGTGCTGTCAGTAAGAGACATCTGTTTCATATAAAATCTTGGGCTCACTGTCTTGAGAGCTCGACAGAAATTTTCTTGTACTACCCAGGGCCAGCAGTGCAGCTTCACTTATTGAAGCTTCTATGGAGGCTGAAGTCATTTAAGGATAATCAAAACTTACATTGTAGGATAATCTCATTTGAATGTTTTTAGAAACAACGTTTTCACAAGCTTTTATAAATAAACGGTATAAAGCAGCTATCATTATGTTAAAAGTGTTTTCCTTCTTACAGTACTTACATTTTAGCTGGACTAAAATATCAGTATTTATAGTTATTTCAACTACCTGTTTTCTAAAGGCTCTTCTTCATTTTTTGAGTCATTTTGTTTCCAGAGGTTTCCAAGCACAATCCCTGTGAAGAGCAGAACTCCTACAGTACGATTTGAAGCAAATTTCTTCCAACAGTCTTCAGGTTTGTCTATGTCCAAAGTGTAAATCTGCAAAAGCACAGGATAACATTCTAGCGTTATTACTCTACAGACTCAGAAATATTTGACACATCACAAAAAGACACAAAAAGGTCTGTAACTTCAAAAACTGAATCTCAAATTCTAAAGTCTACCCTTACCTCCACAAGAAACAGGAATACTCTGTGCTTACAAAGGATTTTTTGCATAACTGGCATCTATGTTTACTTGACAGATTTATTCAACGTACAGCAGAAAAGTCAAGGATCACATATGAACATGATTCCTGGACTCTCTCAATGAAGGACCATATCAACAGCCTGGATACTGGTGTGTCTGGTTTGATACTTAAAAACGTAGAAAATACCTGGGCATGTAAATAAGCCTTTTGGAGATTCTTTCTCAGTAGGTAGCCACCTAATTCGTCAATGGGAACTTTAAATAAAAATAGCCCCCCCCCCTCCAAATAAACCCTGCCTGCAAAACCTGTCCCCAAAACCTTTAAATCTCTGCTCCCAGGTGTTGCTCCCATGTTTCAGTAGAGACAAGGCACTGGAGAGCCAGGAGCGGACCAGGCTAACTGGAATGCACAGGAATGTGCCCAGTCCTGCCTCGTCACCCAGGCCTGGTTTAGTCCTGTCGCTCTTCGCCACGTCCGTTCAACTCTTGCAGAAAAGAACCAGGACATCTTCAACAGCTAGAAGCAAAGTTTGGCAGCTGTCGGCTGTGAGTCACAACCAAAGGTGAAAAAAACCCACACACAGTGCAGCAAGAGCAAGGTTACGGAAAAATATTTCTGGAAACAAAACTTGGTGCAAAGGTCTTGAGAAGGATGACAAGAGGAATTGTTAAGCAAAACAAGTAAAAGGGTTAACAGAAAAGTACCCACTCAAAACCTCAAACCTTGCAGTTTGGCCTCTGAAGAAGTCAAAACAGAATGTATCCAACTAAGAGAAGTTAAGCCTTCCCTAGGAAGCCTCTTCCTCTGTCATTTGCCACTGTACAGAGGTGACAGGGCTGGGTTCCGATCAAATAATCTGAAATCTTGTCCACAAGCTTCTAAGATACGGTGTTATCCACACCCTTGAAAATCTGTCAGCCCCTCAAGCACAGGGAACTAAAAACACTGAACTGACAAACAAAACCCAACAGCAGCTAAGGCACGAGATATACCTTCAGAAATGCAAAGTAAATAAAAGATGCTATTTTTCTATCTGTGAACTTCTGGAGTGGGATACAAATTTGACATCTTCATGACCCAAATTCCTCTGTCTCAGGCACAAATTCAATGAATTAAGGAAAATCTACCCCTCATGCAGCTTACTCAGCTTTCTAAACTCAGTTAAGCACGCATCCAGAAATCTTGAACAAGAAAATAAGCATGAGAATGTTTAGGCAGAATGCGTATTAAAATAACCACTCAAAAAGAGCCTCCTCTGCAGTACACAGAAGAATGCTGCTCTTGTGACTTTGGCAATCTACACAGTTGTGGTGTGCTCTTCACCGCTTACATTCCATAGGTCTGCATTCCCGCTTCTACAAACCCTCCCTGCAGGAAAGTCATTCCCATTTGTGCCAAAACCACAACGTAAGGCCCCTCTGACTGTAAATGATTATGCAGTGGAACGTAGTATTCTTTCCCTCACAGATTTCCAAGCACAATCGCTATGAAAAGCAGTGGCTGACAAGTACCAGACTACATCATCACAAGAATTCTCTTACTCAGAGGTATGTTTAATATCCATCACCTGCATAAGCTCCCCCCATTAAAGTATAGCGTAGCCTAACGTGCTTTTAACAGTTTCATGTTAACCACAGAGTTAACTTCTTAGACTGTCGATGGGTTTACTACTTGCAATGCACAAACCTTTCTGCTATCACTCGCCTGTCAAGACCAGCAATTAGTTTTTATATAGACTGACCTGTCACTACAAGACTGGGCAACACAGTTGTTAGGATTCAGAAAGAACAGGGTAACGAGATCCCATCTGCTTCCTTTACTGACAAAGCTAATTTCTTTCTTTCTGTTATTCAATAAAATTTCTAAACAAATACAACTGCAAGACTGAACTGGATTGTTCTCTGCTATAAAAAGAACAATGAATCAGAACTGTCAATCACCATAAAATTATAGTGTTAACAACTGCTACAGGTGACGGTGAACAAGCCACAGAAAATTTTGTCATAGTGCCAGATCCCAGACTGAAGCTCCAGACCACAGTACAGAATAATTATTTAGATGTAAAATTAACCATCTCTGAGACAGAACACGCAACGTTCATTTTCATATAGCTACGGTACAGCATGTTATAAAAAAAAAAAAGCCTGCACATGTCCTTGATATTGTAGACCATATAATCTTTTAAAGTAAGTGAATGATCAAAATATACATCAAATGCACTCTCAGATCATATGTGCCAGACATAGCAAGAGTGGTATCAGAACAGTAAAAACTGCAGGACATTGAGGCGGATCTAGCTGCAGATGCTGCTGGCAGTGAGAAGACCCTTCCCTTGAGATCACAGCTTAACGCGAGGCAGTTCTTTTGATTGGGAACAGATTGAAAAGCAGTGCTCTACGGTCTGTGGACCACGGGGCGTCTCTTCAAACAAAAGGTCTGCAAAAGGGACTTAAGAGAAGCAAGCTTATTGTCGGAAGACTTCAGTCCTCTTTATAGGAATTGGGTTTTTTTAGTTAGCTGGTGAATTGACAGGGGTTGAAAAGCACTCTGATTTCTTATCAAGAACTTCCACATGGAAAAAGGATAAATAAATCCATCAAACCTGGTGCGCTAGGTGAGCCCCGATGGCAGCCACAGCTGAGTAATACGGGAACGTCTGGTTACAATTCA
>NW_009610376.1:6565-10905 GCF_000690535.1 Cariama cristata
GTGCACAAACTCAGGAGCATTGCAAGGCTGAAGCCACTGAGCCACTGCTTCGTGTCCTCCTTGAACTGTAGTGCTGTCGACTTCACACCGATAATGACGTCGTCCCTCTTATCCTAGAATGAAAGGAGGAATTAGCAAAAAAATCCACAATCCAACATAAGGAAAATAAAAAGTGAGGCCCCTGATTAAGTTTCCAACATTAGGAACCCAATTTAAGTGCATTTGTAGGTCCCTACATTAAAATTTAAACTAGAAGGTTGGTCCTTAGAGCTGCTTTAACAGTCAAGAGCTAATACCAACGTGAAAGTCATTTACACGGTGCAAATGCGTAAGCACACAAAGTGCGTTATACTCCCAGCTTTCTACCTGATATGCAAAACATTTGCAAACAGCAATAAAAGGTCCAAGAGCTGGAGTTTCTTTGGTGCTGTTTTAGCTCAGCTGAGCATGAAGAACTGCAACAGGTTAGCACTGCTGTTTGACAACAAAGTTGTAAATCAAACACACAAACATACACAGGTATCTAAAATTTCCCACTGTTACTCTACCTGATGTGCGTAAATGGTATCGTATACCAGCGTCCACATTACTCCAGCTAAGTACAAGGGCAAACACACAGACCACTCGCACGACCCTTTGATGGCAGACCAGCCAAGTAGGGCTCCCCAATTAAATGTAAGTCCTAAAAGCATAAAGATAGTGAAAAAAAACTTACAAGATTGTCAGGAGCAATCTAAATTACATGCATAGAATTAAATACTATTTGTTCGAGCGTATATTGTATCGGCAGCTTTTTGTATAATACTGGCATGCCTATTTTTTTACCACTTATATTCAGGCAGGTAATAAAGACAAGTAATTTGACATTAAACACTCCGGACATACAAGGAGAAATATGTACAACCACCTATTTTTCCCCCAATTTAAATTTGATTTCATTAGTATAGGGAAAAAAGATTTGCACAGAACTATTCCAGTGTACAAACCAATGGGTCTAAAGTTAAAACACTTTGATGTCAGCATAACAAAAAATGTCAGTATAAACGACTGCAAAAGAGCACACAGCAGCCAACTGTGGGACTTCAAGGCTGAAAATGACAATTTTGGTTGAAAAAGCTGAAGGCAGCTGGAACGTGAAGGTCAGGATACAAAGATATGTTGTAGTAGCTCAACCTGAAATACAAGCACCATCGGTTTCTGCACAGGAGTTATCTTAAGAGGCTGAAGACTGACATGCTTAGGAAAGGTTTCGAGATAACTCCGAAAATAAAGCTGATTCTCAAATGACAAATATTTATTTTCTCCCTCCCCTCGCTCCGTCAAAATAATGAACTGATTAAAACAAACAAAAAAAAAGAACAAAAAACCCCCCAAATATCAACTCTTACATGTGTTATAAATTGTTTAAGAAGCTTCTGACACAACAGAACTTGTCTGTAAGGTATTTTTATTTCAATATGAAGTTATAAGAAATCAGATTGCTGGAGTTCAATTACTAATTTGTAAAACACCCCAAAAACTACATCTGAAGAAAAAAAATAGTAAAAATATTCCCAGCTCACCTAAAACTAACTGTGGCCAGTATGTTATTCTCTTCATCAGAGGGTAAGTGATCACAAGAGATAAAGAAGCTGCTCCTAGAACGATACTGTAACGAGTACCAAGAGGTTTATTGTTTGCCAGTCTAAAGATCACAAGATATAGTGCAGCATTACAGGAGCTGTACTGAACTAATTCTTTTACTTCAAACACAATTCCACAACTAACAACCTCCTCCCTTTGCCCCCAACACCTTTACTGCTGAAAATCTCTGTGCTTAACTCTGGACCCAGAATCAATTTTTAAAAAACAAAAGATAACTTATACCTCACCTATAGTAATTCAGACACAGAAGCACACAAAGCGCCAAGCTAAGCTGTCCCCCAAGAAAAACGAAGGACTGAAAAGTGGAGATATCTCCAGCTGCCAGAGGCCTACTTGCTGTCCTCGTAACCTAAAAATGGAAAGAATGACGTTAATACCAAATCCAATATAACACATTCTAACGTATCTTAAAACGAAAAGCCATACCATTGGCCTATAAGCGGAAAAATAAACAGAAACAGGTCAGAGAATGTATGAGATAGGGTTCCTTCAACGATACAAACCAAGGATATCATCACGGACATGAGCTGTATTTCTAAGCAGCAGCGCTTATAATAGAAGCATGCGGGCTTTAAAAACTAGAGCAGAAATAAAATGCCACTTGTGTACAACGAGGCTGATTAAAAACCCTGTAGACATCTTGTATAGGAACTTTATTACCTTAGGGGAAAAAAAAAAAAATCAGACTTAAAAAGTTGTGAGCTAACTATCCCCATTTCGAACAGCACTTCTGAGCTTAAACGCTTTAAAGCGATTACCATGTACAATATCGTAAAGATGCAGGACTCCTCCGGCACACATAACCATTGTTAATAACCATGAAAGAACAATTAGTTTAATCCTAGTCAGGATACAACGGAGTTTAGAAACGGTCTGGAACAAGAAATCCTAGAAGGCAAACTGAAGGAAGAAACAAATATCAGAAAAAAGTTAAACTGAAACGTATGGCGAGTTACTTGCCAAAGGTGACCATTGCCGAAAGGAGAAAAAAAAAGACAAAAGTTTGGCATGTCGGTGAAAATGGAGTAAAGTCTATTCGAAGAGGTTTGAAAGCCAACGTTTTACAGAATACTATGTATGTATAAAGTATTCTGCATATGCTTTAATAATGTGAATTTCAATAAACACTTTTAGTTAGGTTCTCCCTCCCACAATCAGGTTATGTTAAAGGTCAAATACTGCTTTTGCAGTTTAAACATGTGCTCAATGTTTTTGTGACCAATCCCACTGCACATGGTAACCAAACATGAGTTGTTTCATTTCAAGAAAAGGAAAGAAAACATCTATCAAATAATCAGAAACATCAAATCTAAAATCTCAAACCACCATCACCAAGACAAGCCAACATCCTGCTACTGACTCACCCTTTATCGCACTTGTTTTGAAGATATCCTTTTAAGGTACGTAAGAAAGAGACGCGATGGGAATTTTTAAAGCTTTATATCTAACCACATCACATGAATGCATAAATGAACTCATTATCCTGAAAATTCGGTCTTACTAATCACACAGCCCACCCTGTCACATATTTTTAGCGTATGTCGGTGGTGTTAACTGCCAAAACCTAAATCATCCAAAGCTGCCACAAAACCTGGACTGATTCATTGCCTTCCCAACAGTGGTGCTGTAAGAAGAACTTCACTTATCAGCTTGGCTCACTGTCCCATCTCTTGCCAGCACCAAAACCCAAAACCCAAGGAACAATATAGGAACAGAAAACAGGACAAGAAGCCAGTGACACATCACCACGACACTCCCCATCCAAGCCAATATTTCAGTATCTGACACCGGGCACTGCCTTTTGCTTATTTCCCTCTTCTGAACAAAAGGGAGATGAAAAATACAACACAATAGAAGAGGATTAGCTCAGGGTTGGGCGTGATACTTTTAACAGCCATTCTCAGGAAGAAATTAACAATACTCAAGGCAACTCTGCTCCTGAAAATTAAAAAAAAAAAAAGTGGTTTTTGAGTAGATCTTCACTAGAAAGTGTAGCAAAAAAAGTGTTATTTATGTTGCTCTGTCATGCAAAACAAAGTTGAAAAATAAACCTGTTCAAGTACTACCTACAGCTGACAACAACAGATATTTTATCTTACACAGAGGTAAGTACACTAGAAGACTTACCACAGTCCTAGACAGAGAAATGTTACACAAGATAAAATTATTTCTACTATTCCAGGAGGAAACGTAGACAAACTGCACACATCTCAGATAGAAACACGGAGGAATTTCTGCACCTGGAGCCCTATGCCTGCACACAGCAAGGAACCACTAGTGATGCTGGAGATGAGTGGACGTGTACTTGGTTAATTAACCACCAATTCACTTCTCTAGGTCTTTGCAAGCCCACGGGGGTTTCTCTACCTTTCTGTCATAGTCACGATCCCACATGTCATTGATCGTGCAGCCGGCTCCACGCATCAGCACCGCTCCGATGCCAAACAGGGATAACATGTGCC
Source organism: Cariama cristata (assembly GCF_000690535.1). Taxonomy (NCBI): domain Eukaryota; kingdom Metazoa; phylum Chordata; class Aves; order Cariamiformes; family Cariamidae; genus Cariama; species Cariama cristata. Next base: position 10,672 of record NW_009610376.1, read on the forward strand.
AGTCCGGCAGGCAGCCCGGCTCGGCTGCCAAGGCGATGCTCCAGGTGCACGGCAGGTACAGCAGCCACGTCCCTGAGGGAAGACAAAATCCACGGGTGGGATGAGGAGGGAAACGAGCAGCGGGGGGGTCCGTGGGGCAGGAGAGCAGCTCGCTGCCGAGCAGACACGCGTTTCTCTGGCAAAACCCTCTGCCCGAAGCGAGGGCACCTGTGGCCGGGGAGGGCTGCCACGGCC
>NW_009610377.1:0-421 GCF_000690535.1 Cariama cristata
GACATTAGTTTATGATTGGGGGTTTCCATGTATTATAGCAGTCTCTCAGAGCATAAGAAATGGTGGTAGACAGCACGGTTCATGCCCACGGGTTGCAGGGTGAAGGTGTCAACGTCGAGGAAGTTACAGGATGCCGCTTGTTGAAGCTGGCTCTGGTTGTCATCACCATGCTATTAGCCTGAAAGACACTTATTGAATACTGTTAGTGTTATGTACCAATTGACATCATACAATTCAAAACTGAGCATTCTCACCTTGAATCAAATGCCCTTGAGGTACACATTGGACTTCACCATCCTCCAACATTACCCACCAAGTACATCCAGGCCCTTGAGCGAAAACAATTCCACAAATGGGTTTGCCTTTGCCTGAACCAGGAAACATCCGAACAGTTTTCCCCAACATACTCCTTCCATGCATC
>NW_009610377.1:726-1438 GCF_000690535.1 Cariama cristata
GCTTGCTGTTCAAGGCCCAGGATAGTATTCCGGGTGGTGGCATGGGGCACGGGATGAGTTTCCAGCCAACCAGTGGTTGCTTCCACCATTGTGAGTACATGGTGTTTTCCTTGACAGGTTTGTGGGAGTGTAACATAGTCAATTTGACAAGCCTCCCCATATGTATATTTTTGCCATCGTCCTCCGTACCACAGAGGTAATAGCCGCTTGGCTTGCTTGATTGCAGCGCATGTTTCATATTCGTGGATAACCTGTGCAATACTGTCTATGGTAATTGTCCTGGTTTGGCTAAAACAGGGCTATTTTCTCCTTTCAGTTTTTCTTTCAAACAAATCCCTTCTAAGTAACTGCACTTTCTGAAAGTACAGCTACATGTTTTTCAGACACTATCTGCTTTTCGGGCCTAAGAACGCTCAATGTTTATAGTTGCTACTGAAGTATCAGTAGGATTGGTATGCAGAATGGCCCATGTTTATACTTATCCCCATGAGAACCAAGGCCACTGCTGGCCTTCTTTGGTTAAGTGAGCAAAAAGCCGTAAAAGGATCGCACCTGTGGAAGAGTGCAGACAGGACAGGTGACCAAAAACTGACCAATGAGATATTCCATCCCATCCATGCCATCCTCAGTATAAAGCTAAGGGATCACGAGGGTCTCACTCTCTTCTTTCATGGCCAGCATTCCTGTGGGACCCTGCTGGCTCTCCTGCCTC
>NW_009610377.1:1453-1969 GCF_000690535.1 Cariama cristata
ATTCCTGAATCCGGTTCCTGTCGGCTGCCTAGTCCGGTCCGGGACGTCCAGCTGCCCGCCCTGCTGCAGCAACAGCCGAGCCTCTGGGGGCTGTCGACTGCGGCCTGCAATCCCTGACCATCATTGGGACATACGGTATCAGTTTTGTATACTTTTCCTCTTATTTCCACTATTAGTAGTACTAGTATTAATACCTCATACTATTTTCCATCACTATTGTATTATTAAAGTAGTTTTAATTTCCAATCCATAAGTCTCTCTCCCTTTTCTCCATCCTTTCCCATCCCAGGGGGCCACCCCATCACCCACCACAGCCACTGTAACACCACCAACAGCTACTGCAGCCACCACAACCACTGCCACTCCAGGTACACCCACTGCAGCCACTGCCACTCCAACTCCAGCAGCAGCCACCGCAGCTACTGCAACTCCAGCATCAACCATCACAGCTACTCCTGCTCCAGCCCCAGCAACAGATACTGCAAATGCTCCAGCCCCGTCCACCAACACCACAAC